>NC_057797.1:181780043-181780505 GCF_018294505.1 Triticum aestivum | reverse complement strand
TTTTTACAAACTTAGGCGAAACGGATTCGCGGCTAAGTCACCCACTGAGGGGGAATTTTATTGGACAAAAATAAAAAGTGACAGAAATTATGGAGGAACTATGACACTATTATTTTGAGGTCCATGAACTACAGAAGTACTTTATTGCAACTCATCCGAGTGATAAAACTTAAGTATAAAATGGGCGGAGTAGCTCCGCGTTCCAAGCTCGGGGCTCGTCGATATTATGCTCGACGTTGTAAAGACGGTACGCCCCGTTGTGAAGAACCTTGGTGACGATGAAGGGACCTTCCCAAGAAGGAGCAAGCTTGTGTGGTTTGTGCTGATCCACTCGGAGAACTAAATCTCCTTCCTGGAAGGCTCGACCTCTCACATTTCTAGCGTGGAAACGACGCAAATCTTGTTGGTAGATGGTCGAACGGATCAGAGCCATCTCCCTTTCTTCCTCTAAAAGGTCGACTG
>NC_057797.1:181777966-181780013 GCF_018294505.1 Triticum aestivum | reverse complement strand
CCGCGTGTTTGAGATCACGCATCAGTCGGGGCTTCAATCCCTTAAGAATCAGTCCATTAGCTTGCTCCGCTTGTCCATTCGACTGCGGATGGGCGACTGAAGCGTAGTCGACCCGTGTGCCTTGGGAGTTGCAGAAATCTCTGAATTCCTCCGAGTCAAAGTTCGACCCATTATCCGTAATGATGCTGTGCGGGACTCCATATCTGAATATTAGTTCCCTGATGAAGCTAACAGCAGTACCGGTGTCAAGGTTCTTGATTGGTTTAGCCTCGATCCACTTGGTGAACTTGTCGACTGCCACCAGTACATGCGTGAAGCCACTTCGTCCTGTTCTCAAAGGACCGACCATGTCCAGTCCCCATACTGCGAAAGGCCAAACGAGTGGGATGGTCTTCAGAGCCGACGCAGGCTTGTGCGACATATTCGAGTAGAACTGACATCCCTCGCACTTATCCACTATCTCTTTTGCCATCTCATTCGCCTTTGGCCAGTAAAATCCGGCTCGGTATGCTTTGGCCACGATGGTCCGAGAGGACGCATGATGACCACAGGTCCCCGAGTGGATATCATTGAGGATGAGTCGACCTTCTTCTGGTGTTATGCACTTCTGGCCAACTCCAGTCGCGCTTTCTTTGTATAATTGTCCTTTGATTACGGTAAAGGCCTTAGATCGACGGACGATCTGTCGAGCCTCTTCCTCATCCTCCGGAAGCTCTTTTCTCAAGATATATGCGACATACGGAACTGTCCAGTCGGGAATGACCACCAAAACCTCCATGATCAAGTCGACCACCGCTGGGACCTCAATCTCAGTCGGATCTGTGGCACTCTTGGGCTGTGGAGTTTCTTCAGTGAAAGGATCTTCTTTGACTGACGGAGTGTGTATATGCTCCAAGAACACACCACTCGGAATGGCTTCTCTCTTGGAACCTATCTTTGCTAGATCCTCAGCTGCTTGATTTTTCAGTCGGGGTATATGATGGAGCTCCAACCCCTCGAACTTCTTTTCCAGCTTCCTCACTGCACTGCAGTATCCAGTCATGGCTGGGCTTCTCACGTCCCACTCTTTCATCACCTGGTTGACCACTAAATCCGAGTCGCCATAGACCATCAGGCGACGAACGCCGAGTGAAATGGCCATGCGCAACCCGTATAAGAGGGCCTCATATTCTGCCTCATTGTTGGAGGAATCAAAGTGAATCTGGAGCACATATCTGAGCTTATCTCCTCTGGGGGAAACCAGGACAACCCCAGCACCGGAACCATTCAACATCTTAGAGCCATCAAAGAACATGGTCCAATGCTCCGAGTGAACTTCAGTCGGCTGCTGTTGTTCAATCCACTCGGCGAGGAAATCTGCTATTACCTGGGACTTGATGGCTTTCTTTGCCTCAAACTTGATATCAAGGGGAAGAAGTTCAATCGCCCATTTGGCCACTCGACCAGTTGCATCTCTGTTGTGCAAGATCTCTGATAGTGGAGCATCGCTGACGACTGTGATGGAATGATCAGAAAAATAATGAGCAACCTTCTTTGTGGTCATGTATATTCCATACACAAGCTTCTGTTAATGAGGATATCTCTGCTTGGATGGAGTCAAGACTTCAGACAAATAATACACTGGGCGCTGAACTTTGAGAGCTTTTCCTTCTTCTTCCCGCTCGACCGTAAGCACAGTACTGACGACTTGTCCTGTGGCTGCGATATAGAGCAACAGAGGCTCTTTGCTGATTGGAGCAGCAAGCACCGGCTGGGTGGAGAGCAGAGCTTTTAGCTCGGCAAACGCTGCATCAGCTTCTGGAGTCCACTCGAACTTGTCTGTCTTCTTCATCAGTCGGTAAAGAGGCAATGCCTTTTCACCGAGTCGTGAGATGAATCGACTTAATGCGGCCAAGCATCCAGTAAGCTTCTGGACATCGTGCACTCGCACAGGGCGTTTCATTCGGAGAATAGTGCCAATCTTCTCTGGGTTAGCGTCGATTCCCCGTTCGGAAACGAGAAAACCGAGTAACTTGCCACCAGGAACTCCAAATGTGCACTTTGATGG
>NC_057797.1:181759526-181777956 GCF_018294505.1 Triticum aestivum | reverse complement strand
TAGGCGAGTGCTTGGACTGCAGCTAAGCCCCCGAGTGAGAGGTTTGCTCTCCACTCGGTAGGATTTTGACAAACTTAGGCGAGTCCTTGGACTGCAGCTAAGCCTCCGAGTGAGAGGGTTGCTCTCCACTCGGTAGGATTTTTGTAACTTAGGCGAGTGCTTGGACTGCAGCTAAGCCCCCGAGTGAGAGGCTTGCTCTTCACTCGGTAGGATTTTTTACAACTTAGGCGAGCACAGGGCTGCAGCTAAGCCCCTGAGTGAAAGTCTGGCTTACCACTCGGTAGGATTTTGATAACTTAGGCGAAACGGATTCGCAGCTAAGCCTCCGAGTGAGAGTCTGGCTCACCACTCGGTAGGATTTTTTACAAACTTAGGCGAAACGGATTCGCGGCTAAGTCACCCACTGAGGGGGAATTTTATTGGACAAAAATAAAAAGTGACAGAAATTATGGAGGAACTATGACACTATTATTTTGAGGTCCATGAACTACAGAAGTACTTTATTGCAACTCATCCGAGTGATAAAACTTAAGTATAAAATGGGCGGAGTAGCTCCGCGTTCCAAGCTCGGGGCTCGTCGATATTATGCTCGACGTTGTAAAGACGGTACGCCCCGTTGTGAAGAACCTTGGTGACGATGAAGGGACCTTCCCAAGAAGGAGCAAGCTTGTGTGGTTTGTGCTGATCCACTCGGAGAACTAAATCTCCTTCCTGGAAGGCTCGACCTCTCACATTTCTAGCGTGGAAACGACGCAAATCTTGTTGGTAGATGGTCGAACGGATCAGAGCCATCTCCCTTTCTTCCTCTAAAAGGTCGACTGTGTCCTGCCGCGCTTGTTCAGCCTCTGCTTCGTTGTAGATTTCAACTCGAGGAGCATTGTGGAGAAGATCACTCGGCAAGACTGCTTCAGCTCCGTAGACCAAGAAGAATGGAGTTCTTCCGGTCGACCGATTAGGTGTGGTCCGCAGCCCCCAAAGCACTGAGGGAAGTTCGTCGACCCAAGCTCCATCCGCGTGTTTGAGATCACGCATCAGTCGGGGCTTCAATCCCTTAAGAATCAGTCCATTAGCTTGCTCCGCTTGTCCATTCGACTGCGGATGGGCGACTGAAGCGTAGTCGACCCGTGTGCCTTGGGAGTTGCAGAAATCTCTGAATTCCTCCGAGTCAAAGTTCGACCCATTATCCGTAATGATGCTGTGCGGGACTCCATATCTGAATATTAGTTCCCTGATGAAGCTAACAGCAGTACCGGTGTCAAGGTTCTTGATTGGTTTAGCCTCGATCCACTTGGTGAACTTGTCGACTGCCACCAGTACATGCGTGAAGCCACTTCGTCCTGTTCTCAAAGGACCGACCATGTCCAGTCCCCATACTACGAAAGGCCAGACGAGTGGGATGGTCTTCAGAGCCGACGCAGGCTTGTGCGACATATTCGAGTAGAACTGACATCCCTCGCACTTATCCACTATCTCTTTTGCCATCTCATTCGCCTTTGGCCAGTAAAATCCGGCTCGGTATGCTTTGGCCACGATGGTCCGAGAGGACGCATGATGACCACAAGTTCCCGAGTGGATATCATTGAGGATGAGTCGACCTTCTTCTGGTGTTATGCACTTCTGACCAACTCCAGTCGCGCTTTCTCTGTACAATTGTCCTTTGATTACGGTAAAGGCCTTAGATCGACGGACGATCTGTCGAGCCTCTTCCTCATCCTCCGGAAGCTCTTTTCTCAGGATATACGCGACGTATGGAACTGTCCAGTCGGGAATGACCACCAAGACCTCCATGATCAAGTCGACCACCGCTGGGACTTCAACCTCAGTCAGATCTGTGGCACTCTTGGGCTGTGGAGTTTCTTCGGTGAAAGGATCTTCTTTGACTGACGGAGTGTGTATATGCTCCAAGAACACACCACTCGGAATGGCTTCTCTCTTGGAACCTATCTTTGCTAGATCATCAGCTGCTTGATTTTTCAGTCGGGGTATATGATGGAGCTCCAACCCCTCGAACTTCTTTTCCAGCTTCCTCACTGCACTGCAGTATCCAGTCATGGCTGGGCTTCTCACGTCCCACTCTTTCATCACCTGGTTGACCACTAAATCCGAGTCGCCATAGACCATCAGGCGACGGACGCCGAGTGAAATGGCCATGCGCAACCCATATAAGAGGGCCTCATATTCTGCCTCATTGTTGGAGGAATCAAAGTGAATCTGGAGCACATATCTGAGCTTGTCTCCTCTGGGGGAAACCAGGACAACCCCAGCACCGGAACCATTCAACATCTTAGAGCCATCAAAGAACATGGTCCAATGCTCCGAGTGAACTTCAGTCGGCTGCTGTTGTTCAATCCACTCGGCGAGGAAATCTGCTATTGCCTGGGACTTAATGGCTTTCTTTGCCTCAAACTTGATATCAAGGGGAAGAAGTTCAATCGCCCATTTGGCCACTCGACCAGTTGCATCTCTGTTGTGCAAAATCTCTGATAGTGGAGCGTCGCTGACGACTGTGATGGAATGATCAGAAAAATAATGAGCAACCTTCTTTGTGGTCATGTATATTCCATACACAAGCTTCTAATAATGAGGATATCTCTGCTTGGATGGAGTCAAGACTTCAGACAAATAATACACTGGGCGCTGAACTTTGAGAGCTTTTCCTTCTTCTTCCCGCTCGACCGTAAGCACAGTACTGACGACTTGTCCTGTGGCTGCGATATAGAGCAACAGAGGCTCTTTGCTGATTGGAGCAGCAAGCACCGGCTGGGTGGAGAGCAGAGTTTTTAGCTCGGCAAACGCTGCATCAGCTTCTGGAGTCCACTCGAACTTGTCTGTCTTCTTCATCAGTCGGTAAAGAGGCAATGCCTTTTCACCGAGTCGTGAGATGAATCGACTTAATGCGGCCAAGCATCCAGTAAGCTTCTGGACATCGTGCACTCGCACAGGGCGTTTCATTCGGAGAATAGTGCCAATCTTCTCTGGGTTAGCGTCGATTCCCCGTTCGGAAACGAGAAAACCGAGTAACTTGCCACCAGGAACTCCAAATGTGCACTTTGATGGATTGAGCTTGATATCATATCTTCTGAGGTTGGCAAATGTTTCGGCGAGATCAGCGAGCAGGTCGGAACCTTTTCGTGATTTGACAACGATATCATCCATATATGCTTCCACATTCCGACTGATTTGAGTGAGTAGACACTTCTGAATCATTCGCATAAATGTGGCTCCGGCATTCTTGAGGCCGAATGGCATGGTGATATAGCAGAAGCACCCGAATGGAGTGATGAAAGCTGTTTTTACCTCGTCGGGTCCGTACAGACGGATCTGGTGGTACCCGGAGTAGGCATCTAAAAAAGATAGCCTCTCGCATCCCGCGGTCGAGTCAACAATTTGATCTATGCGAGGGAGAGGAAAATGATCTTTCGGGCAGGCCCGGTTGATGTGCTTGAAATCAATGCACATTCGGAGCGACTTGTCCTTCTTAGGGACCATGACGACATTAGCGAGCCACTCGGAGTGGTATATCTCTCGGATAAATCCTGCCGCCAACAGTCGAGCCACTTCCTCACCAATGGCTTTTCTCTTCTGGATGGCGGACCGCCGAAGATGCTCTTTGACTGGTTTTGCAGACGAGTCGACTCTTAGGCGATGCTCAGCCAGTCCCCTAGGAACACCTGGCATGTCAGCGGGCTTCCATGCAAAAATGTCCCAGTTCTCACGAAGGAACTGGATGAGCGCTTCTTCCTATTTCGGGTCGAGTGTTGTGGAGATGCAGGTCGGAGCTGCATCCGGGTCGGTCGGGTGAATGTGAACAGCCTTCGTCTCACAGGACGACTGGAATGCAGACTCTGTGGCGGGTTTCTTTGATCGCAGCAAGTCACTCGGATCTGCGTTTTGCTTGTATTCCTCGAACTCGACCGCTGTCACCTGGGAATCGGCAATCTTGGAGCCCTTCTGAAAGCACTCTTCTGCCTTTTTCCGATCACCGGTGACAGTGATCACTCCTTTGGGGCCGGGCATCTTCAATTTGAGGTACACGTAACATGGTCGAGCCATGAACCGTGCGTAAGCTGGTCTCCCCAAAATGGCATGATATGCACTCTGAAAATCCACGACCTCAAACGTCAACTTTTCTTTGCGAAAATGTTTCGAATCACCAAACACCACGTCCAAAGCTATTTGGCCGAGTGACTCGGCTTTCTTCCCTGGTATAACTCCATGAAAGCTCATGTTACTAGTGCTCAGTCGGGACATCGGAATGCCCATTCCTTTCAGTGTGTCTGCATACAACAAATTCAGCCCGCTTCCACCATCCATCAGCACTTTTGTCAGTCGAGTGCCTTCGACAACTGGATCGACCACCAAAGCTTGCCTCCCAGGGGTGGCAATATGAGTCGGGTGATCAGATTGGTCGAATGTGATGGGTATTTGAGACCATTTCAGATAATTTGCTTTTGCTGGGGCAACCATGTTCACCTCTCGGTTAATGACCTTCAGTCGACTCCTGCTTTCCACATCTGCAAAGATCATCAGAATGGAGTTGATATGCGGATATCCTTCCTCACTGTCCTCCTTGTCTTCGGCCTTGTCCGACTCCTTCTCCTTGTCCTTAGACTGTTTTCCCTGAAACTGCTGGATCAGGAGTCGACATTGGCGAGTGGTGTGCTTCGGGTAGATGATATTCCCCTCTTCGTCTTTCTTCGTGTGGATGTGACATGGCATATCCATTACGTCGTTCCCTTCTTTATCCTTTACCTTCTTGGGGTTCCAGGATCCTTTTGGTTTCCCCTTAAACTTTCCCTGAGTCACGGCCAGAGCCTCTCCAGGAGCTGTCGGTTCAGCCTTCCGCTTCTGTTTCCGACTGGTGTTTCCTTTTTCCGACTGACTCGGCTTGTGCTTGCCGCTTCGGAGTCGGTCTTCTTCTTCGCCGTTGGCGTACTTGGTAGCAATCTCCATCATCCGACTCAAGGTCATGTCACCGGTTCGACCAAACTTCAAACTCAGTTCTCTGTTCTTGACGCCATCTTTGAAGGCGCAGACTGCCTAATGATCAGACACATTCTCCACAGTGTGGTGCAAAGTGATCCACCTCTGAATATACTCTCTGAGAGTCTCATTAGCCTTCTGCACGCAGACTTGCAACTCTGTCAATCCAGCTGGTCGCTTGCAAGTTCCTTCAAACGTTCTGATGAACACTCGGGACAGATCTTCCCAAGTGTAAATGCTGCTAGGAGGTAATTGAGTCAACCATGCCCTGGCAGAACCTTCCAGCATGAGGGGCAAATGCTTCATGGCCACCTCGTCGTTCCCACCACCGATCTGAACTGCCACTCGGTATTCTTCCAGCCAAGTTTCGGGCTTAGACTCACCAGTGAACTTGCTGACTCCTGTTGCCAACCTGAAATTGGGAGGGATAACTGCGGCTCTGATAGCTCTGCTGAAACATTCAGGACCAGAAACATGCACTCGACTGCTTATGGGTGCATCTCTGTCGAGTCCGCCTCGATGGGCTCTGTTCCGGTCGACCAAACCTTGCACGATAATGGATCGCGCGTCGAAGCCTGGTTCTCTGGGGTCGACTGGAATCCTTCGCCCTGTACTGTACTGACGCCTATCATCTTGCTGCCGAGGAGCGTAAGACCCACCCCTCGGAGGGGAATGGGGCACTCGACGCCTATCATCTCGGTCGAGTCGGTCACCATATTGGCCTCGCCGATTCTCGTGCCCCTCACGCCGCGGAGGCGATCTAGGGCTGTGAGCCGACTGAACCGTATTCGCAGTGACGGATCGACTGTGAATTCTGTTGCGCGACTGAGACACGGCTGAATTCTGATCTCCTGCTGCCCGGAGCAGATCCCTGATCTGCAGCAAACCTCTGCCAGCTTCCGACTGCGAAGGCTGGATGGACTCCGCTATACGGGTCGCAGCTGCTAAATTCTGGATTGGGGTTCGATATACCTGAGTCGGCGGGAAGAGTTGACGTCGACTGGTGTCGGGAACTCGTTGCCGCGCGCGCTCGTCGAGTGCTCGCTGAAGATTCTCCAGTCGAGTGCGTTCGGCCAAATTGGCCAGACGTGCCTCCTCCAAGGCACGAGCCTCGGGGGTTTCTCCTGCGATGGGAGTACGCAGGGCATCCACGTTCCTGCGGCGAAGTTCCTCTCTTTGCAGAGAGTCGAGTGGCTCGGGCTGGTACTCTTCATGGCCTCGTGCGGGGTCGCCTCCGTCACCTGCTCCACCATCACGGGCGAAGCCAGGGGGACTGCGGGGCCCGTCGACCATCAAGATTTCCGCCGCTGGATCACTGCTACCGCACTCGGATGCAGTCTCTACGGAGCCAGTCGACAGATCGAACAAGCCGTAGAGAGATTCGTTGGGCTCGATTGCCGCAACTTGGGTGGTGGCCGATTGGCGAGCCACCGCGTGCCTCACCCATCGCTGAAGCCTCGACCGGCCCGAGCGCTTGCGCTGGCGGGAGACCGGGAGGGTGGACGATGGAGGAGCCGACCGATACGGGGTCGACGGTTGCCGCAGCAGAACACCGCGGACACATGCGCGAAAATGCGTCGCACCGCGAACGGGGAGCGCATCAACGTCGAGTGGAGCCTCTTGGAGCCAGGCGGAGTCGTCGGCGATGAAGGTGAGAGTGCCGAGACAGATCTCTCGACCTTCGACCAAAACTCCAGCAGACACCATGATGAAAGTACTCGGAAGAATCACAACTTCTCCACAAAATCGCTAAAACACCTGCCCCACGGTGGGCGCCAACTGTCGTGGTTCTAAGCCTGACAGTAGAGTGGGGGGTAGGTATGGAGAGGCAAGGTCCTAGCTATGGAGAGGTTGTAAACACAAGGGATGTACGAGTTCAGGCCCTTCTCGGAAGAAGTAATAGCCCTACGTCTCGGAGCCCGGAGGCGGTCGAGTGGATTATGAGTATATGAGTTACAAGGTGCCGAACCCCTCTGCCTGTGGAGGGGGGTGGCTTATATAGAGTGCGCCAGGACCCCAGCCAGCCCACGTAGGAGAGGGTTTAAGGTGAGTTAAGTCCGGGGCGTTACTGGTAACGCCCCACATAAAGTGTCTTTACTATCATAAAGTCTACTTAATCACAGGCCGTTGCAGTGCAGAGTGCCTCTTGACCTTCTGGTGGTCGAGTGAGTCTTCATGGTCGAGTCCTTCAAGTCAGTCGAGTGAGTCCTTCGTTGGTCGACTGGAAGACGACCTCTTCTAAGGGTGTCCTTGGGTAAGGTACTTAGATCAGGTTCATGACCCTACCCTAGGTACATGACCCCATCACTTGGCTACCTCCTCTCTCTTCCACTAAAGCCCATGTAGGCTCATTAAGCCCCCGGGGGGTTTCGGTAACCCCCCGGTACTCCGGTATATACCTGAACTCATCTGAAACCATTCCGGTGTCCAAACATAACCTTCCAATATATCAATCTTCATGTTTCATCCATTTCGAGACTCCTCGTCATTTCCATGATCACATCCGGGACTCCGAACTACCTTCAGTACATCAAAACACATAAACTCATAATATCGATCGTCATCGAACGTTAAGCGTGCAGACCCTACGGGTTCGAGAACTATGTAGACATGACCGAGACTCATCTCCGATCAATAACCAATAGCGGAACCTAGATGCTCATATCGGTTCCTACATATTCTATGAAGATCTTTATTGGTCAAACCGCATAACAACATACGTTGTTCCCTTTGTCATCGGTATGTTACTTGCCCGAGATTCGATCGTCGGTATCATCATACCTAGTTCAATCTCGTTATCGGCAAGTCTCTTTACTCGTTCCGTAATGCAACATCTCATAACTAACTCATTAGTCACATTGCTTGCAAGGCTTATAGTGATGTGCATTACCGAGAGGGACCAGAGATACCTCTCCGACAATCAAAGTGACAAATCCTAATCTTGATCTATGCCAACTCAACAAACACCATTGGAGACACCTGTAGAGCACCTTCATAATCACCCGGTTACGTTGTGATGTTTGATAGCACACTAAGTGTTCCTCCGGTATTAGGGAGTTGCATAATCTTATAGTCACAGGAACATGTATAAGTTATGGAGAAATCAATAGCAATAAACTAAACGATCATAATGCTAAGCTAACGGACGGGTCAAGTCAATCACATCATTCTCTAATGATGTGATCCCGTTTATCAAATGACAACTCATGTCTATGGTTTGGAAGCTTAACCATCTTTGATTAACGAGCTAGTCAAGTAGATGCATACTAGTGACACTCTGTTTGTCTATGTATTCACACATGTACTAAGTTTCTGGTTAATACAATTCTAGAATGAATAATAAACATTTATCATGATATAAGGAAATATAAATAACAACTTTATTATTGCCTCTAGGGCATATTTCCTTCAGTACCCACCTGGTGGCCCCACTGATGACCCCCCTGATACTATAAATTCACATTATTTTAGAAAAAAATCAGGGAAAAAGAATTATCACGATCCACAAGACGGAGCCGCCGCCAAGCCTTGTTCTTCCTCGGGAGGGCAGATCTGGAGTCTGTTTGGGGCTCCGGAGAGGGGGATCTTCGTTCTTCGTCATCACCAAGCCTTCTCCATCGCCAATTCCATGATGCTCCCCACCGGGAGTGAGTAATTCCTTCGTAGGCTCGTTGGTCGGTGAGGACTTGGATGAGATTCATCATGTAATCGAGTTAGTTTTGTTAGGGCTTGATCCCTAGTATCCACTATGTTCTTAGATTGATGTTGCTATGACTTTGCCATGCTTAATGCTTGTCACTTTGGGCCCGGGTCCCATGATTTCAGATCTGAACCGTTTATGAATTCATCATTATATCCATGTTTTAGATCCGATCTTGCAAGTTATAGTCACCTACTACGGTTATGATCCGGCAACTCCGGAGTGACAACAAGCGGGCCCACTCCCGGTGATGACCGTAGTTTGAGGAGTTCATGTATTCACTATGTGTTAATGCTTTGTTCCGGTTCTCTATTAAAAGGAGGCCTTAATATCCCTTAGTTTCCAATATGGACCCCACTGCCACGGGTGGGTAGGACAAAAGATGTCATGCAAGTTCTTTTAATAAAGCACATATGACTATTTATGGAATACATGCCTACATTATATCGATGAACTGGAGCTAGTGTCGTATCGCCCTAGGTTATAACTGTCTTGTGATGAATATCATCCAACAAGTCACCAATCCAATGCCTACGAATTTATCCTTATTGTTTCTGCTAAGTTACTACTGCTATCATCACTATTACACCTGTTACAAACTACTGCTATCACTGTTACTGTTACTGTTACTGCTGTCACTACTATCAAAACTATCGAACTACTTACTGATCATATTGCTGCAGATAATTATTCTCAAGGTATGGTTGAATTGACAACTCAGCTGCTAATACCTTCAAATATTCTTTGGCTCCCCTTGTGTCGAATCTATAAATTTGGGTTGAATACTCTACCCTCGAAAACTGTTGCGATCCCCTATGGGTTATCAAGACCTTTTTCTGGCGCCATTGCCGGGGAGCATAGCTATATTTGTTAAGTCACTTGGGATTATTATCATATTATCACTATGAAGAATCTGAAGGATCCAAAGACTAAGATTTATCCCTCTAAGACGAGGGGAGGTAAGGAACTACCATCCAGTTCTGCTTTAGATTCACCTCCTGTTCTGAGTAAACTTGCAGCACCACCACATGCTATTAATTTTGATATGTCGCAAGTTATTGATGATGCTACTTCTACTATGAATGATGATTATGATGATGCTAGTACCTTGCTTGATAATGATGATGTGCCACTTGGTGAATTTCTTGATAAACAAATTGCTAGAATTATACAACATGATGTTGTTGAATCTGATGATGATCTTGAAACTAAAACTCCTGAAACACCTGCTAGAACTAGCCTTCCTAGATATGAATTGCCTAAGATACTGGAAGGTTATGTTATGAGTGAAGAAGCAACTAGAGATATTCTTGCTTGTAATGATAGAGATGATCTAGAGTACTACAAAAGTATAAAGAAAAATCTCTAAACGCTAGAATGAAATATGATCCTAAGTTTGCTACTTCACCTATCTTTATTGATGATAAGGATTATGAATTCTATGTCGACCCAGAGCTAATTACTCTGGTTGAATCTGATCCTTTCCATGGTTATGAAACTAAAACTGTCGTGGCACGTCTTACTAAGTTGAATGATATAGCCACCCTTTTTACTCATGATGAGAAAACTCACTATTAGTTTATTCTCAAATTATTTCCTTTATCATTGAAGGGTGATGCTAAAGCTTGGTACAATACTCTTGCTCCTGGTTGCGTGCGTAGTCCCCAGGATATGGTTTATTACTTCTCTGAAAATATTTTCCTGCTCATATGAAACAAGTTGCCTTATAGGAAATATTTAACTTTGTGCAAACTAAAGAAGAGAGTCTCCCACAAGCTTGGGGGAGGCTTTGCCAGTTACTTAATGCTTTGCCTAATCATCCTCTTAAGAAAAATAAAATACTTGATATCTTCTATAATGGACTAACCGATGCTTCTAGGGACTTCCTAGATAGTTGTGTTGGTTGTGTTTTCAGGGAACGAACTATTGCTCAAGCTGAAGAATTATTGAATAAAATATTGAAAAATTATGATGATTGGACTATTCCTAAACCACCGCCTAAACCCACTCTGAAGAAGAGGGGTATATTATATCTCAGTCCCAAAGATATGCAAGAGGCAAAGAAATCCATGAAGGAAAAATGTATTAAAGCTGAGGATGTGAAAAATTTACCTCCTATTGAAGAAATACATGGGCTTAATATAGCACCAATGCCTAAGGTGGTAGAGGTAAATTCTCTTAAGAAGTTTAATGAAAATGATAATCCTCACAATATGCATCCTAGTCAATGCCTTTATGAGTTTGAAAACTAAATTAGGAAACAAGATCACTTCAATGCAAATGTTATGAAACAATTGAAATATAATTATGATATGATGGCTCGCTTGAGTGACTTGTTATTTAGAATATCAAATGATGTTAGAGGTGCTGGAAAACATGCTTCTATGGTTCAAACCCAACTAGAACAAGTTTCTAAATTTCAAAGAGAATTGCTTGTTGAAATGAATCATAATATGCATGACTTTGTTGTTAGAGTTGCAACTACAGGAGGTAAAATGACTCAGGAACCACGTTATCCTGAGGGACACCCTAAAAGAATTGAAAAAGATCACAAAGAGCTAATACTAGTTCACCTAGTCCTTCTAGAAAGAAAAGTAAAAATAAAAATGATAGGACTTTGCACACTTCTAGTGAACCTGAAATAGAGAAACCTCCTGATAATGAAAATGAAGTTTCTATCTCAGATGCTGAAACTCAATCTGGTAATGAACACTCACCTAATGATAATGAAAAAGATAATGATGAGGTTCATGAAGACTCTCAACCAACTAGTGATAAAGAACCAGATAATGATGTTCAGTTAGAACCACCTGTTGATCTTGATAACCCACAACCTAAAAATAAAAGGTATGACAAAAGAGACTTTGTTGCTAGAAAACACGGTAAAGAAAGAGAACCGTGGGTTCAAAAACCTATGACTTTTCCACCCAAGTTAACTAAAAAGAATGATGATGAAGAATTTGAACGCTTTGCTGAAATGCTGAGGCCAGTCTTTTTGCGTACTTG
The DNA here is from genome assembly GCF_018294505.1 of Triticum aestivum. Taxonomy (NCBI): domain Eukaryota; kingdom Viridiplantae; phylum Streptophyta; class Magnoliopsida; order Poales; family Poaceae; genus Triticum; species Triticum aestivum. The sequence goes on along the minus strand of NC_057797.1, from coordinate 181,766,267 downwards.
CTTGACTGATATCCTTAAAATGCCTCCTTATGCAAAGTATATGAAAGACATCATCACAAATAGAAGAAAAATACCAGAAGCTGAAATCTCCACTATGCTTGCTAATTACACTTTTAAAGATGGAGTACATAAAAAACTTGGACATTCAGGAATACCAACTATACCTTGCTCTATCAAAAATAATTATGTGAAAACTGCTTTGTGTGATTTAGGAGCTGGTGTTAGTGTTATGCCTTTCTCTTTATATAAAAGACTTGACTTGAATAAACTCACACCTACTGAAATTTCTTTACAAATGGCTGACAAATCAACTGCCATACCTATCGGTATCTGTGAGGATGTGCCCTTTGTTGTTGCTAATGTTAGTATTTTGATTGACTTTGTTATACTTAAGATGCACGCGGACGAAACATGTCTATTATCCTTGGTAGACCCTTTTTTAATACTGCAGGGGCTGTTATTGATTGCAATAAAAGCAAGATCACTTTTCATATTAATGGTAATGAGCATACGGTGCATTTTTCGAAGAAACAATTCCAAGTGAATAGTATTAATGTTATTGAAAAATCTCCGACAATCACTATTGGAAGTTTTCAAATACCTCTACCTACTGTCAAAAATAAATATGAAATACTTATTGTTGGGGAAATGCATATCCCCATTGAGGTAACTTAGTGATTTACGAAAGTTCTTCGGTTTCATGCTAATCGAAAGTGGCTGTTAATAAGACTTGATCAACCTTATTAATGAATCATTTTTGAACGGTATGAAGTTGATGAATTTAGTAAGCACTACTTTCCTTCCCTACTTTTTATTCTCTATTTTTATCAGTTAAATAAAATAAAATGCCATGTTTTCTCTGTTTTCTGAATTTCCCATGCAATAAAAAATGACCCAAAAATAAAAGTTCTCAGAATGCCTTGAAAATTTTATATGATTTGTTCCTGAATATTTAAGACTTTTTGGTGCAAAAATAACTAAAGGGGGTGCACCAGGTGGGCACAACCCACCTGGGCGCGCCAGCACCCCCTAGCGCGCCCTAGGGGGTTGTGGTCCCCACATGGGCCCCCTCACTTATCTCTTTAGCCCACATTGTCACCTACCTCCAGAAAAAAAATCACTGTTGCTCTCTCTCCCGTGTTCTTGCTCATTTTGCTGCCAATTTCGATCTCTTTGCTCGAAGCTCCATTTCTGAAACTGTTTCGGGAGATTGTTGCTTGGTATGTGACTCCACCATTTGTCCCATTAGTTTTTGTTGTAGTGGTTTATACTTTGAATAATTAGCTACTCTTGGTGCTATTGTAGATGTGCTTGCATGTTGAATTCTTAGTGTTCTAAGTAGTTTGAATGCTTGCTATGGCCTCTATGTATCCCCATGAGTAGTTGCTATCAATCTTATAAAGTTTTGTTGACAAATTTTTGTCACCCCAAATTTTTATTTTTCATAAAATTGTATGCAGACATGATGAACCTATTTGGAAGGAGTTCTTCGAGGAGACGATCCTCGGGGGCATCCTCTAGTGATAGTTTTGCCCGTCGGTCTTACGTTGAACCAAGTGAAAGTTCTACGTGAGATGCAGCCACCAAAACATGCTTATGGCCTTGCGATGAGTATATGATGTAGGTGGGCATCAAATAGGAATTTGAGCAATATGTTCATAATGCCGACTCGGTCCCTACCTCTCAGATAAGTGCGAACAACACCATCTTCTCACTGAATCATTTGTCAAAGGATTTAAATATTTTTCATGTGAGTCTAGGGTGTTGTTTATGCTTTATGATGAACCATTTACTATTCCACTAGAAAATTTTGCTTACCATTGCAAACTTCCATTTTTGGGTTCGCTTGATGAGCCAACAAAGGCTGAGTATGAGACCTTCTTGACTAGCCTTTGTTGCGGTGAAAATAGGGGAGTAAGGCAAGGAAGAATAAAGAGCATTCACTTTCCCGCTATTCAGTACCTTGCATTATTTAACGGGAAATGCATAGTAGGCAAGCAAGACTATAGCATACTCTGTTCTCCAGACTTGAAGCTCATTCACACCGCTCTCACTAGTGAAAGGAATTATAACCTTGGAGCGATTGTTGCACGTAGACTTCAACATAACGCCAAAATTGGCTGGTTCTATGGTGGAATTTATGCCACACGTTTAGCACGAGGACTGGGAGTTTCACCTTTGCCCTTTGACCCTATCCTACCCACTCGATATTTAGATTTTTATGCCTTAAAGGAGCATAAGATTCTCAAGGGAAGGGCTGATAACTTCACTTATAATTTGTTGTTTAACCAATCACATGTTGTGGACACATATTTGCCTGCGTCTGCTCTCTTTGATTATCACAACAAGGAAAGATATTTTGTTCTTGAGAGCGAGGCCCGAGCTCACAACGCAGCAGTGTTGGCGGCATGGAGTGCTGAGGCCTCCACACCGAGAGTCTCCGTGAGCTACCACGCCGACTACTACCCTCCAGGCTACTGATTCACTACCAAGTTAGGCCAAAAGCCTAAGCCTGGGGGTACATGTTTCTCACCGACATTATATTCATGTTCACATATCATTCCATTTGTCGGTGTTCACACTTTTTCATTGTATCATCCATGCTTAGATTTATTTTCTTACTTTCTTCGTGTGTGTTTGATAAACTTTAGAAAAAAAAAATACTTGTAGCTATTTTACTTTCTATGCATGCTTAGTAGTAGCACTAAAAAGAAAATCCAAAAAGATTTCCTTGTTCTTCTTTTGCTTGTTGGGAGCTTTCCTGTGTAAATAGTTTTTCTTGTTTTTGCTTTTCCCTTTTATTTGCTTGCTAAAGTAAACCAAAAACTCCAAAAATATTTCAGCGTGTTTCTCTGAATTTCTTTTCTTTTATTCGAGTTGTACCGACGAGGAGACCACGATGAAAATGTTGAGTGGTTCTCATATGAATAATTGTTGAACTAATAAAGAGCCCATTTTACCTTGTCTTCTCCTGTTGAATAAAATGTTTTGCAAATTCCAGCTTAGTCTATGGCACTCTTGCACTATTATTATTTTCATATCATTCGGTCATGCAAGTGAAAGGCAATAATGATGATATTCAATGAGATGGCCGTGGCAAAGAGAAATTGGTATGAACTCGACTTGTCTTGTCTGTGTAAATATGTTTAACCTAGTGCCCATGATTCAACCCGTTATGATTAAACATGTTTGCAATGACAATTAGAGATTATAGTTTCTCATGCCATGCATAAGTAGCTAGGAGTGGATAATGATTTATCTTGGATATCAACATAGCGTTAAAATGATTGTGATGTAGTATGATGATATGGTATCCTCCTCTGAATTTTCAAGTGGCTTGACTTGGTACATGTTCATGCATGTAGTTGAATCAAAACCAACATAGCCTCTATAATGTTTATGTTCATGGTGTTCATATCCTACTCATGCTAGTGTCAAATGTTACTTATGCATAATGCCTGGTTATGATCGTTGTTGATCTCTAGCTGGCCGCTTCCCAATCTTAAATTGCTAGCCTTCACCTGTACTAAGTGGGAATTCTGCTTGTACATCAAAAACCTTGAATCCAAAGTTATTCCAGATGAGTCCACCATACCTACCTATATATGGTATTGCCCTGCCGTCCTAAGTAAATTTGCATGTGCCACCTCTAAAAACTTCTAAAAAATTACCCGTTTTGTGTGCCTAGATCATTCATGGAACGATAGGAGGTGGTCGATATCTTCCGTGCTAAGCATGTAATCCTCAGGTCGAGTGTTTATTCACTCGCCATCGCACGAGGAAATGGGCGGTAATAGGGATGGCCAGTCCCAAACTACAAAATACAAAAAGAGTTCATCTCTTACATAATCAAATAAAAACTCCCAATGGAGTCAAAACCTTTACTTTCTGCTTGGGGACCGCCACTAGCGTGCTTAGCATGGAAGATGATGATAACTGATGGTCGTGAAGTGAATGAGAAGGGTGCATGTCTCAAAATATCATTTATCTCTGTTTTAAAAACTGAGCTCTGGCACCTCTGCAAATCATTGCTTCCCTCTGCAAAGGGACTTTCTATTTACTTTTATGTTGTGTCATCACCTTCTATAAACAAGCGCCAGAAACTGATAGAGCACAGCGGTTATGATTTATGCATTGTGTATAGCTAATGTTGGGTGCATCATGATTGGATCTTTTCTACTATGAATTACAATGTTTAGTCGCTGCTTGAACTTCAGAGGTGCTCTGCATTTATGTTTTGCGGCCTCAGAGAGGGCTAGCGAGATACCATTATTGTCATATTATATCATGGTTGTTTTGACAACGTGTTGCCATTTGAGATATCTTATTATTGCTCACTAGCTAATTATGTCATTGATATGAATCATTATAATCTTTAAGAGTTATTGTTGACATGGTTAGTTATAATGTTGGCTGAAAACCTGGGTGTTGTTTAAGCTTATTTATGCAAACAAGAGCAAAAGAGTGCATAAAAGTTTTTCTTTCTCACTTTTAGTTTATCAATTGAATTGCTTGAGGACAAGCAAATGATTATGCTTGGGGAGTTGATACGTCTCCAATGGATCTAGCTTTTCTCACGCTTTTCCTCTTGTTTTGGACTCTAATTTGCATGATTTGAATGAAACTAACCTCGGACTGACGCTGTTTTCAGCAGAACTACCATGGTGTTGTTTTTGTGCAGAACTAAAAGTTCTCGAAATGGAACAAAACTTTTTGAGGATTTTTTAAACCAATAATAAGAATTTCTGGAGCCAAGACCCACTAGAGAGGGGCCCCTGGGTGGGCACAACCCACTAGAGCACGCCCCCCTCTCCTGGCGCGCCCAGGTGGGTTGTACCCACTTGGTGGCCCCGCTGATGACCCCCTGATACTATAAATTCACATTATTCCAGAAAAAATCAGTGAAAAAGAATTATCGTGATCCATGAGATGGAGCCGCCGCCAAGCCATGTTCTTCCTCGGGAGGGCATATCTGGATTCCGTTTGGGGCTCCGGAGAGGGGGGGTCTTCGTTCTTCATCATCACCAACCCTTCTCCGTCGCCAATTCCATGATGCTCCCCACAGGGAGTTAGTAATTCCTTTGTAAGCTCGCTGGTCAGTGAGGAGTTGGATGAGCTTCATCATGTAATCGAGTTAGTTTTGTTAGGGCATGATCCCTAGTATCCACTATGTTCTTAGATTGATGTTGCTATGACTTTGCTATGCTTGATGCTTGTCACTTTGGGCTCGGGTGCCATGATTTCAGATCTAAACCGTTTATGAATTCATCATTATATCCATGTGTTAGATCCGATCATGCAAGCTATAGTCACCTACTACGGTTATGATCCGGCAACCCCGGAGTGACAACAACCGGGTGAAGGAAATATGCCCTAGAGGCAATAATAAAGTTATTATTTATTTCCTTATATCATGATAAATGTTTATTATTCATGCTAGAATTGTATTAACCGGAAACATAATACATGTGTGAATACATAGACAAACAGTATGTCACTAGTATGCCTCTACTTGACTAGCTCGTTGAGTCAAAGATGGTTAAGTTTCCTAGCCATAGGCATGAGTTGTCATTTGATTAACGGGATCACATCATTAGAGAATGATGTGATTGACTTGACCCATTCCGTTAGCATAGCACTTGATCGTTTAGTTTGTTGCTATTGCTTTCTTCATGACTTATACATGTTCCTATGACTATGAGATTATGCAACTCCCGTTTACCGGAGGAACACTTTGTGTGCTACTAAATTTCACAACGTAATTGGGTGATTATAAAGGTGCTCTAGAGGTGTCTCCGAAGGTACTTGTTGGGTTGGCGTATTTCGAGATTAGGATTTGTCACTCCAATTGTCGGAGAGGTATCTCTGGGCCCACTCGGTAATGCACATCACTATAAGCCTTGCAAGCATTGCAACTAATGAGTTAGTTGCGAGATGATGTGTTACGGAACGAGTAAAGAGACTTGCCAGTAACGAGATTGAACTAGGTATTGAGATACCGACTGTAACACCCCGGATATGATTTACCTATTATGTAATCCAACTCTTGCCGTTTCCGGCGTTAAGTTATTTTATTTTCTCAGGTTCGGGTTTTTTGTCTCCATGTGTTGTTGTCATTGTCACGCATCTCATATCATGTCGTCTTGTGCATTGCATTTGCATACGTGTTCATCTCATGCATCCGAGCATTTTCCCCGTTGTCCGTTTTGCATTCCGGCGCTTCGTTCTCCTCCGATGGTCATTTCTACCTTTCTTTCGTGTGTGGGGATTAAACATTTCCGGATTGGACCGAGACTTGCCAAGCGGCCTTGGGTTACTACCAGTAGACCGCCTGTCAAGTTTCGTACCATTTGGACTTCGTTTGATGCTCCAACGGTTAACCGAGGGACCGAGAAGGCCTCGTGTGTGTTGCAGCCCAACACCCCTCCAAGTTGGCCCAAAACGCACCAAAACCCTCTCCATCACCTAGAGCGTTCGATCACGATTGCGTGGCCGAAAACCGCACCTTATTTGGACACTCCTAGCTCCCTCTACCTCTATTTATAGCCCCCCTCTGAAATCCATGGGTCCTTCTTTCCCAAACCCTAGATCCATCTCCATCCGCCGTCGCCGGACAAAAACTCGCAGACCGGACATGTCCAACCTCCCCGCGCCGCAGCCACGTGTCGGCTCCTGATTGGCCGAGCCGCCGCGCCCACATCGTCGCGCCGCCACCCGCGCGCGCGGCCCGTCCGGCCTGCT
>NC_057797.1:181749906-181759350 GCF_018294505.1 Triticum aestivum | reverse complement strand
TCCGTGCCGCCGCGCCAGGGCGCCGCCCTCGCCTCTACTCCGGTGGCCGACCGCCGCATCGTCGCCGGGCCGCCGCACCCGCTCCGGCCATCTCCAACCGCGGCCCCGGGCCTCCTCCGCCGGCGGATCCGGCGCCCAAGTCCCTCTCTGTCCTCTCCTAGCTCCTTTCGGCGAACCTCGGCAAGTCCGGCCACCGCGGCGTCATTCCCGGCAAACCTCGAAGTCCGTGCAAGCTACAGTGGATCTGGATCTGAAAATATCTCGGTTGACTTTTTGCCCGAAACCCTAATCATTTTGCTATTTTCATCACGTTGTATCTCCGCATTCGTAGCTCCATTTTGGGCATATAGCTTATCAAAATGTTCGTATCAGAGAGTACATCATTTCATCTCATTGCATCATTTTCATTTGAGTTTATCTTGATGCCTGAAATGCTGTTGGGAGAGTGCTATTTGGGATAATTGTCAGATCTGCTGCTCCAATTAGCTATTTGTCATTTTTGCCATGATTATTGTGTGCATGATATGCCCCTGAGCTCTACGTGAGTTTTGTTATATGTTCTGCCATCTATCCAGAGGTGCAAACCATGTATTTTTGTGATATGTGTGGTGACTAGCACAAGCTTGCAAAGTGGTGCATTCGTTAATGCTGATTTCAGGGACTTAGCATTTCCACCAAGTCCTTGATCTGTTTATCTCAATATGCCATATGTTCATGTTGTTTCCTAGTGATCCATGCCTCTTTTAAGGATGATCAGTAAGGATGTTTTGTTAATCTTGTAGTGCTCTATCCATCCATGTCTTTGTTTGCAATTATGGAGCACCCTAGCTTGAGTCAATCGAGCTCTACTTTTGCTATTTCGTGAATCTGGGAAGATTGTCTACTTGTTAGCGATTTTGCCGAGGATGTTGTAGTTGATCCGTGCATGCTATGCTATTGTTCTTGCCATGTATATCTTGTATAATGTGTATTCTTGATGGGTGTATGCTTAGATTGTCATGACATGCTCTGTAGTGAGTGCATCGAGCTCGTTAACATGCCTACTTGATATCTAATTTTGCATGCTCCAGTTTTTCACTAAGTCTGAGAACTGATTATGTTTTTGCCATGTTCACATACTTGCAATTGTATTTTCTGATCCCTTTTGGCTCAAGGTCACTAAGAGACTTTTGTTAAGCTCTTTGAGTAGCTCCATGCCATGCTTTACTTTGCCATGTTCAGGCCCTGTAGCATATAGTTTTCATGCTCCGAAGTGTGCTACCCGATCTGAGATTCTAGGCAAGTGTTAATTTCACTAAATCTAAAATCTGTTTACCAAATGCATTTTTGCCATGCTTGTTTGAACCTGTTAATGGATGAATTGGCCGTAGCTCAGTATTTGAATTGCTTGCCATTTCCAAACCGTAACTCCGTTTCCGGCGTTCTTTATATCGTTTTCAAGCGATTTCATCTCACCTTTCCAGTGGCACACTTGGGTTTCCAAGTTGAGGCCAGGTTCATGCATTCCTTATCAAATCTTGCATATGCATCGCATATCGCATCCCGCATAGCATACCATGTTTGCATCATGTTGTTTGAGTTTGCACGTGGTTGATTGTGTTCTGTTTGCTTGTTTTGTCTTGTTTGGGTAGAGCCGGGAGACGAGTTCGCTAATGAGGAGCCCGTTGAGTTTGCTTTCGAGGATCCAGTCAACTCTGACAACTTTGCAGGCAAGATGATCATACCCTCGAAATCACTACTATCTTTGCTTTGCTAGATGCTCGCTCTTTTGCTATGCCTATGCTACGACGCCTACCCCTTGCTTATCATGCCTCCCAAATTGCCATGTCAAGCCTCTAACCCACCATGTCCTAGCAAACCATTGATTGGCCATGTTACCGCTTTGCTCAGCCCCTCTTATAGCGTTGCTAGTTGCAGGTGAAGATTGGAGACCGTTCCTTGTTGGAACATTATTTACTTGTTGGGATATCATTATATTGCCTTGTTATCTTAATGTATCTATATACTTGGTAAAGGGTAGAAGGCTCGGCCTCTCGCCTGGTGTTTTGTTCCACTCTTGCCGCCCTAGTTTCCGTCATATTGGTGTTATGTTCCCGGATTTTGCGTTCCTTACGCGGTTGGGTGATAATGGGAACCCCTTGATAGTTCGCCTTGATTAAAGCTTTTCCAGCAATGCCCAACCTTGGTTTTACCATTTGCCACCTAGCCTCTTTTTCCCTTGGGTTTCCGGAGCCCGAGAGTCATCTTATTTTAAACCCCCCCGGGCCAGTGCTCCTCTGAGTGTTGGTCCACCTGTCAGCTGCCGGTGGCCACCAGGGGCAACTCTGGGCTGGCCTACCCATACCTAGGACAATCTGAGTGTGCCCTGAGAACGAGATATGTGTAGCTCCTATCAGGATTTGTCGGCACATTCGGGCGGTGTTGCTGGATTTGCTTCAACTTGTCGAAGTGTCTTGTAGAACCGGGATACCGAGTCTGATCGGAATGTCTCGGGAGAAGGTCTATTCCTTCGTTGACCGTGAGAGCTTGTCATGGGCTAAGTTGGGACTCCCCTGCAGGGATTTGAACTTTCGAAAGCCGTGCCCGCTATTATGGGCAAATGGGAATTTGTTAATGTCCGGTTGTAGATAACTTGAACCTTAACTTAATTAAAATGAATCAACAGTGTGAGTTACCGTGATGGTCTCTTCTCGGCGGAGTCCGGGAAGTGAACACGGTGTTGGAGTAATGCTTGCCGCAGGTTGTTCTCTAGTTATTCGTTCGCGCTTTGCCTTCTCTTCTCGCTCTCTTTTGCGAACAGGTTAGCCACCATATATGCTAGTCGCTTGCTGCAGCTCCACATATTTACCTTGCCTTACCTATAAGCTTAAATAGTCGTGATCGCGAAGGTGCGAGATTGCTGAGTCCCTGTGGCTCACAGATTACTTCCAAACCAGATGCAGGGCCTGATGACTCCGTTCCAGACGACGCGCTTGAGCTCAAGTGGGAGTTCGACGAGGACTCACGCCGTTACTACGTGTCTTTCCCTGATGATCAGTAGTGGTGCCCAGTTGGGGCGATTGGGACCGTGTCACATGTTGGGTTTATCTATTATTTTGGCGTCGTAGTCGGGCCATGAGTGTTTGATTGATGTAATGCTATTTATGTACTTTGATTGACATGGCGAGTGTAAGCCAACTATGTTTCTCCCCTTTTATTATCTATATTACATGGGATGTTGTGAAGATTGCCTAATTTGCGACATTGCTTTCAATGCGGTTATGCCTCTAAGTCGTGCCTCGACACGTGGGAGATATAGCCGCATCGAGGGCGTTACAAGTTGGTAATCAGAGCCTTCCCCGACCTTAGGATCCCCATTGCTTGATCGTTATTAGCGGTCGAGTTGAGTCTAGAAAAAAATGTTTTGAGTCATTTAAGAATTATATATCGGAGAGTTTAGGAATTCTTTTTACTCCCCAGTCTCCTCATCGCTCTGGTAAGGCATCCTGACATAGAGTTTTGACTCTTCTCTTCTCAAATTTCACTAAATTTTTTTTAGGATCACGCGGGTATCTTGGAATCATTCTGATGGTTTTGTGACGAGAACATTGTTCTTGGTGCCTCCTGTCTTTAGGGGTTGTGGCAGTGTCCCGGGGAGTTTAGCTCCGAGGTTTTGTCGTCACAATTTTATCATTGCAGTTCTGGAATACCTGAGTTTAGTACGCCGACATCGAAAATTTCTTTTATGCAGTTCGTTGGTGAGATAATCTCAATGCCACCCAGTACTGGGACGGGAGTTCGGGAGTATCGCCATAACTTGTATAACGGATCCTTTTCGAAGGTTGAGGTAGATGGTTTCCGAAGTTTTTTCTCGGTTATGTGTTGAAGGATGGATACAACTGGATGTAGGATTTGCTAGATTTGGGTGAGATATTATGCTTCCCCTGTATCCCCAACACCTGATTGCATAACCGGAAAGGTTCAGGAGTTTCATAGGTGGGAATTCTTGTAGCTCTAGTCCTTCTTCCACGGATATTTGGTTTGAGATAGGGATTTCTTACCGAGTATTTGTTCTTGATCCGTACCTTGTTGATTTATTCCTCTACCTAAATTCTAAGTGGCTTCTCAATTTATGGATATGTGACCATTTCAAGTGGAATGCATTCGTTCTTATGTTCGGATGTGAAGACTATATGTTGCAATTTCAACCCATTTGATTCAGCTTCATTTCATCTATCGATATGCTAACGGTTGTCACCCTCTTCAGGATGGCTCCCGCTAAGAGCACCAATCAGAATCGGAATCAGGATCCGCCACCACCTCCACCTCCTCCGGAGGCATGGCAAGCTGTGATGGCCGCAACCAATGCAAACACATAGTTGATCATGCAAATTCTTCAAGAGCGCAATCAAGCGAACCAAGGCAACCAAGGCAACAATCAGAATCACTTTGCTACACTCAACCAGTTCCTTGCTAACGGGCCAAAGACTTTCAGCAATTGTGTTGAGGCAACTGATGCTGATGATTGGCTCGTGGATCTGTGCAAGCATTTCGAGTGCAGTAATGTCAGGCCTGAGGACTTTGTCAAGTTCGCTTCCTTCCAACTCAAAGACCAAGCTGCTGAATGGTTCCAGCAGTACAAGGATTCTAGAGGTGGCTGTGTGATTACCTGGGATGAATTCCGTCAAGACTTCAAAGCTCATCATATTCCTCAGAGTGTGGTTGAAAGCAAGCGTGAGGAATTCCGTAACCTGAAGCAAGGCTCTTTTTCTATCTATGACTACAACAAGTTGTTTCAGAAGCTCGCCCGCTTTGCTAAGCAGGACGTCCCTGACGAGAAGAGCATGATATACCAGTTCAGGGGTGGTCTCAGAGAAGAAATTCAGCTAGCACTTGTTCTCTTTGAGCCCTTGAGGTACGATGAGTTCTACAACATGGCATTGAAGCAAGAGGCTGCTCAACTGAGGTGTGATGCTTCCAAGAAGCGAGTCAGAGATGCTACTCCTTCCTCTACTCAAGTGGCCAAGCAGCAGAAGTATTGGCTTCCTCCTCCCCTGTTCTGTCAGCCGTATCAGAAGAGCAAAGGTGGCAGTGGATCTTCCCACCCACCCAACCCTGGCTTTCAGAACAAGACTTCGTCTCAAGCTCCAAGATCGAGTGCTCCGTATCACCGTCCGCTTTCAGAGGTTACGCGCAACAAGTGCCAACAGAAGGGTCACTATGCCAACAAGTGCTTCAATCAGAGGCGTCTTCCCCCTCCTCCTCCTGTGAGATCGGCAAGTACAGCTGTGGTCAAGCATAACCCCAAGCATGCCAAGGTCAATTTGATGAATGCAGCTCAGGCAAAGGACTCGTCAGATGTCATCATGGGTAACCTTCCTGTTAACGATATTCCAGCTAAAGTTCTTTTTGACACTGGTGGATCACATTATTTCATCTCAAGACCGTTTACATCTAGGCATGAATTGACTTCGCAAGTTTTGCCTAGTCCGTTAGTAGTTGTCTCTCCCGGTAAGCGCATGCATGTTGACTCCATCGTTCCGGATGTTACTATCACCTTGGGTGACTACAAGTTTCTGGCTTCTCCAACAATTCTTGGTGACTCGGATATTAATCTTATTCTCGGAATGGATTGGCTTTCTAAGCACAAGGCGCATCTTGATTGTGCCACCAGGCAGATTCAATTGACTCATTCATCTGAGGATGTAATTGTCTTTGCCGCTCGTGATGATACCATCCGTCTGTTTTCTCTCAATGAGAAGGGTGAACTGGATGCCATCTCGCAAATTCCAGTTGTTTGCGAATATCAAGACGTTTTTCCAGAAGAGCTTCCAGGAATGCCTCCGCACCGGCCAGTGGAATTTGTCATCAATCTTGAGCCTGGCACGGAACCTGTGTGCAAGCATCCTTACAAGCTCGGACCTGAAGAGTTGAAGGAGCTGAAGAAGCAACTCGATATTCAAGAGAGAATGGGTCTCATCCGACCTAGTTCTTCTCCGTGGGATTGTGGTGTTCTTTTTGTGAAGAAGAAGGATGGAACGGACCGACTTTGTGTTGATTACCGTCCATTGAACAAGAAGACCATCAAGAACAAATACCCACTTCCCAACATCAACGAGCTGTTCGAACAACTCAAAGGTGCCCAAGTATTCTCCAAGCTTGATCTCCGTATGGGTTATCACCAGATTCGAATCCGTGAGCAAGATATTCCCAAGACGGCTTTCAGGACAAGCTTTGGTTCATATGAATACACTGTCATGTCTTTTGGCCTGGTTAACGCTCCTCCGACTTTCTCTCACATGATGAACTTCATCTTCAACTCCTACACCAATGACTTCGTTTTGGTCTATCTCGACGACATTCTGGTCTTTTCGAAGAACAAGGAAGATCATGCCAAGCACTTGCGTTTGGTACTCGATAAGCTCAGGGAACACAAGTTCTACGCCAAGTTCTCCAAGTGCGAATCTTGGCTCGATGAGGTTCTTTATCTTGTTCATATCATCTCTGCCAAGGGCATTGCGGTGAATCCTGAGAAGGTGTCCGCAATTGTGAATTGGGAACCACCTCAGAATGTGAAGCAACTCCGTAGCTTCCTCGGTCTCGCAAGCTACTGTCGAAGATTCGTTGAAAACTTTTCAAAGATCGCGAAGCCTCTCTCAAATCTTCTCCAGAAGCACGTCAAGTACGTTTGGTCTCCGGAGTGTGACATTGCTTTCAACACTTTGAAAGAGAAATTGGTCACTGCTCCAGTTCTGACTCCGCCTGATGAATCCAAACCGTACGAGGTCTTTTGCAATGCCTCTCTCCAAGGTCTTGGCGCAGTGTTGATGCAAGAAAAGAAAGTTGTGGCGTATACCTCTCGCCAGTTGAAGCCTAATGAGAATAACTACCCCACTCATGACCTCGGGTTGGCGGCAGTTGTGCATGCTCTTTTGACGTGGAGACATCTCTTATTGGGAAGGAAAGTGGACATCTTCACTGACCACAAGAGTCTCAAGTACATCTTCGCTCAGCCTAATCTCAACCTCAGGCAGACTCGATGGGTCGAAATGATTCAAGAGTATAATCCAAGTATCGAGTATACTCCAGGCAAGGCCAATGTGATTGCTGACACATTGAGCAGGAAGGCTTATTGCAACAGTCTGATTCTCAAGCCTTATCAACCCGAGCTTTGTGAAGCTTTTCGCAAACTCAATCTGCAAGTTGTTCCTCAAGGTTTCCTCGCCAACCTTCAAGTCTCTCCTACCTTGGAAGACCAGATTCGCCAAGCTCAGCTTCTTGATGCTATGGTGAAGAAGGTGAAGATTGGGATTGCCAAGAGTCAACCCAAGTACAAGTGCTACCGCCTTGATGACAAGGACACTCTCTTCTTTGAGGATCGTATTGTTGTGCCCAAAGGTGACCTTCATAAAGTGATCATGAACGAGGCTCACAATTCTCTCCTCTCCATTCACCCTGGGAGCACGAAGATGTATCAGGACCTCAAGCAGGCTTATTGGTGGACTCGAATGAAGCGCGAGATTGCTCAGTTCGTGAATGAATATGATGTCTGCATAAGAGTGAAGGCGGAACACCAAAGGCCAGCTGGCCTCCTCCAACCTCTTGCCATTCCAGAATGGAAGTTTGACCACATTGAGATGGACTTCGTGACTGGGTTTCCAAAGTCCAAACGTGGCAATGATGCTATATTCGTTGTCATCGACAAACTCACTAAAGTGGCTCACTTTCTGCCTATCAAAGAGTCAATCACTGCAGCTCAATTGGCGGAGCTCTATACCTCTCGAATTGTCTCTCTGCACGGTATTCCACAGGTGATCTCTTCAGATCGTGGCAGCATCTTTACCTCCAAGTTTTGGGATTCTTTTCAGAAGGCCATGGGCACCAACATCCGCTTCGGCACAACTTTCCATCCTCAAACTAGCGGTCAAGTCGAGCGTGTCAATCAGATTCTTGAAGATATGCTCAGGGCTTGTGTGATCTCCTTCGGCATGAAGTGGGAGGATTGTCTTCCATATGCTGAATTCTCCTACAACAACAGTTTTCAAGCAAGTTCGGGCAAGGCCCCATTTGAAATTCTGTATGGCAGGAAGTGTCATACCCCTCTCAACTGGTCTGAAACCGGTGAACGTCAACTTCTGGGAAATGACTTAATCACAGAGGCAGAGGAAATGTGCAAAGTCATTCGAGATAACCTCAAAGCAGCCCAATCCCGCCAGAAGAGCTACTATGATAGTAAGCACCGTGATTTGGCTTTCGATATCGGAGATCATGTTTACCTCCGCGTCTCTCCTATGAAAGGTACTCGTCGCTTCGGTATCAAAGGGAAGCTTGCCCCTAGATACGTGGGACCTTTCAAGATCGTCAACAAGAGAGGCGATCTCGCCTATCAACTCGAGCTTCCTTCAAACTTTGCAAATGTGCATGACGTGTTCCATATCTCTCAGCTTTGAAAGTGCTTCAAGACTCCTGACCGCACCGTCAACTTCGAGGACATCGAGCTCCAAGAAGATCTCTCTTATCGTGAGCACCCCGTTGCTATTCTTGAAGAGACGGAACGCAAGACTCGCAACAAGTCAATCAAATTCCTCAAAGTCAAGTGGTCACACCATTCCGACCGTGAAGCTACCTGGGAACGCGAGGATCACCTCCGTTCTGAATACCCGGCATTCTTTCAGTCCTAGATCTCGGGACGAGATCCTTTCGTAGTGGTGGAGTGTTGTAACACCCCGGATATGATTTACCTATTATGTAATCCAACTCTTGCCGTTTCCGGCGTTAAGTTATTTTATTTTCTCAGGTTCGGGTTTTTTGTCTCTGTGTGTTGTTGTCGTTGTCATGCATCTCATATCATGTCGTCTTGTGCATTGCATTTGCATACGTGTTCATCTCATGCATCCGAGCATTTTCCCCGTTGTCCGTTTTGCATTCCGGCGCTTCGTTCTCCTCCGGTGGTCATTTCTACCTTTCTTTCGTGTGTGGGGATTAAACATTTCCGGATTGGATCGAGACTTGCCAAGCGGCCTTGGGTTACTACCGGTAGACCGCCTGTCAAGTTTCATACCATTTGGACTTCGTTTGATGCTCCAACGGTTAACCGAGGGACCGAGAAGGCCTCGTGTGTGTTGCAACCCAACACCCCTCCAAGTTGGCCCAAAACCCACCAAAACCCTCTCCATCACCTAGAGCGTTCGATCATGATCGCGTGGCCGAAAACCGCACCTCATTTGGACACTCCTAGCTCCATCTACCTCTATTTATAGCCCCCCTCCGAAATCCATGGGTCCTTCTTCCCCAAACCCTAGATCCATCTCCACCCGCCGCCGCCGGACAAAAACTCGCAGACCAGACATGTCCAACCTCCCCGCGCCGCCGCCACGTGTCGGCTCCTGATTGGCCGAGCCGCCGCGCCCACATCGTCGCGCCGCCACCCGCGCATGCGGCCCGTCCGGCCCGCTCGGGGCCCCC
>NC_057797.1:181699532-181749401 GCF_018294505.1 Triticum aestivum | reverse complement strand
CGCCTGCCTCTTCGCCGGCGCCCGCCTCCCTCCGTGGCTCCTCCACGCTGCCGCGCCAGGGCGCCGCCCTCGCCTCTACTCTGGTGGCCGACCGCCGCATCATCGCCGGGCCGCCGCACCCGCTCCGGCCATCTCCAACCGCGGCCCCGGGCCTCCTCCGCCGGCGGATCCAGCGCCCAAGTCCCTCTCCGTCCTGTCCTAGCTCCTTCCGGCGAACCTCGGCAAGTCCGGCCACCGCGGCGTCATTCCCGGCGAACCTCGAAGTCCATGCAAACTACAGTGGATCTGGATTTGAAAATATCTCGGTTGACTTTTTGCCCGAAACCCTAATAATTTTGCTATTTTCATCATGTTGTATCTCCGCATCCGTAGCTCTGTTTTGGGCATATAGCATATCAAAATGTTCGTCTCAGAGAGTACATCATTTCATCTCATTGCATCATTTTCATTTGAGTTCATCGTGATGCCCGAAATGCTGTTGGGAGAGTGCTATTTGGGATAATTGTCAGATCTGCTGCTCCAATTAGCTATTTGTCATGTTTGCCATGATTATTGTGTGCATGATATGCCCCTGAGCTCTACATGAGTTTTGTTATACGTTTTGCCATCTATCCAGAGGTGCAACCCATGTATTTTTGTGATGTGTGTGGTGACTAGCACAAGCTTGCAAAGTGGTGCATTCGTTAATGCTGATTTCAGGGACTTAGCATTTCCACTAAGTCCTTGATCTATTTATCTCAACATGCCATATGTTCATGTTGTTTCCTAGTGATCCGTGCCTCTTTTGAGGATGATCAGTAAGGATGTTTTGTTAATATTGTAGTGCTCTATCCATCCATGTCTTTGTTTGCAATTATGGAGCACCCTAGCTTGAGTCAATCGAGCTCTACTTTTGCTATTTCGTGAATCTGGGCAGATTGTCTACTTGTTAGCGATTTTGCCGAGGATGATGTAGTTGATCCGTGCATGCTATGCTATTGTTCTTGCCATATATAGCTTGTATAATGTGTATTCCTGATGGGTGTATGCTTAGATTGTCATGACATGCTCTGTAGTGAGTGCATCGAGCTCGTTAACATGCCTACTTGATATCTGATTTTGCATGCTCCAGTTTTTCACTAAGTCTGAGAATTGATTATGTTTTTGTCATGTTCACATGCTTGCAATTATATTTTCTGATCCCTTTTGGCTCAAGATCTCTAAGGGACTTTTGTTAAGCTCTTTGAGTAGCTCCATGCCATGCTTTACTTTGCCATGTTCAGGCCCTGTAGCATATAGTTTTCATGCTCCGAAGTGTACTACCTGATCTGAGATTCCAGGCAAGTGTTAATTTCACTAAATCTGAAATCTGTTTACCAAATGTATTTTTGCCATGCTTGTTTGAACCTGTTAATGGATGAATTGGCCGTAGCTCTGTGTTCATATTTTGTTAAGTATCATCAATGGATCCCTGCCATGTATTTTGTTGCCATGTTTGAGTGTTGTAGCATGTTCATCTTGTTGCATTTAGATGGCTACTTGCTGTATATCGCAGAACGTGGTCATATATGAATTGCTTGCCATTTCCAAACCGTAACTCCGTTTCCGGCATTCTTTATATCGTTTCCAAGCGATTTCATCTCACCTTTCCAGTGGCACACTTGGATTTCCAAGTTGAGGCCAGGTTCATGCATTCCTTGTCAAATCTTGCATATGCATCGCATATCGCATCCCGCATAGCATACCATGTTTGCATCATGTTGTTTGAGTTTGCACGTGGTTTATTGTGTTCCGTTTGCTTGTTTTGTCTTTTTTGGGTAGAGCCGGGAGATGAGTTCGCTAACGAGGAGCCTGTTGAGTTTGCTTTCGAGGATCCAGTCAACTCTGACAACTTTGCAGGCAAGATGATCATACCCTCGAAATCACAACTATCTTTGCTTTGCTAGATGCTCGCTCTTTTGCTATGCCTATGCTATGATGCCTACCCCTTGCTTATCATGCCTCCCAAATTGCCATGTCAAGCCTCTAACCCACCATGTCCTAGCAAACCGTTGATTGGCCATGTTACCGCTTTGCTCAGCCCCTCTTATAGCATTGCTAGTTGTAGGTGAAGATTGGAGACCGTTCCTTGTTGGAACATTATTTACTTGTTGGGATATCATTATATTGCCTTGTTATCTTAATGTATCTATATACTTGGTAAAGGGTAGAAGGCTCGGCCTCTCGCCTGGTGTTTTGTTCCACTCTTGCCGCCCTAGTTTCCGTCATATTAGTGTTATGTTCCCGGATTTTGCGTTCCTTACGCGGTTGGGTGATAATGGGAACCCCTTGATAGTTCGCCTTGATTAAAGCTTTTCCAGCAATGCCCAACCTTGGTTTTACCATTTGCCACCTAGCCTCTTTTTCCCTTGGGTTTCCGGAGCCCAAGGGTCATCTTATTTTAAACCCCCCGGGCCAGTGCTCCTCTGAGTGTTGGTCCACCTGTCAGCTGCCGGTGGCCACCAGGGGTAACTCTGGGCTGGCCTACCCGTACCTAGGACAATTTGAGTGTGCCCTGAGAATAAGATATGTGCAGCTCCTATCGGGATTTGTCGGCACATTCGGGCGGTGTTGCTGGATTTGTTTTAACTTGTCGAAGTGTCTTGTAGAACTGGGATACCGAGTCTGATCGGAATGTCTCGGGAGAAGGTCTATTCCTTCGTTGACCATGAGATCTTGTCATGGGCTAAGTTGGGACTCCCCTGCAGGGATTTGAACTTTCGAAAGCCGTGCCCGCGGTTATGGGTAAATGGGAATTTGTTAATGTCCGGTTGTAGATAACTTGAACCTTAACTTAATTAAAATGAATCAACTGTGTGAGTTACTGTGATGGTCTCTTCTCGGCGGAGTCCGGGAAGTGAACACGGTGTTGGAGTAATGCTTGCCGCAGGTTGTTCTCTAATTATTCGTTCGCGATTTGCCTTCTCTTCTCGCTCTCTTTTGCGAATAGGTTAGCCACCATATATGCTAGTCGCTTGCTGCAGCTCCACATATTTACCTTGCCTTACCTATAAGCTTAAAAAGTCGTGATCGCGAGGGTGCGAGATTGTTGAGTCCCTGTGGCTCATAGATTACTTCCAAACCAGATGCAGGGCCTGATGACTCCGTTCCAGACGACGCTCTTGAGCTCAAGTGGGAGTTCGATGAGGACTCACGCCGTTACTACGTGTCTTTCCCTGATGATCAGTAGTGGTGCCCAGTTGGGGCGATCGGGACCGTGTCGCATGTTGGGTTTATCTTTTATTTTGGCGCCGTAGTCGGTCCATGAGTGTTTGATTGATGTAATGCTATTTATGTACTTTGATTGACGTGGCGAGTGTAAGCCAACTATGTTTCTCCCCTTTTATTATCTATATTACATGGGATGTTGTGAAGATTGCCTAACTTGCGACATTGCTTTCAATGAGGTTATGCCTCTAAGTCGTGCCTCGACACGTGGGAGATATAGCCGCATCGAGGGCGTTACACCGACGATCGAATCTCGGGCAAGTAACATACCGATGACAAAGGGAACAACGTATGTTGTTATGCGGTTTGACCGATAAAGATCTTCGTAGAATATGTGGGAGCCAATATGAGTTTCCAGGTTCCGCTATTGGTTATTGACCGGAGACGTGTCTCGGTCATGTCTACATAGTTCTCGAACCCGTAGGGTCCGCACACTTAAAGTTCGATGACAGTTATATTATGAGTTTATGTGTTTTGATGTACCGAAGGAGTTCGGAGTCCCGGATGAGATCGGGGACATGACGAGGAGTCTCGAAATGGTCGAGACGTAAAGATCGATATATTGGACGACTATATTCAGACATCAGAAAGGTTCCGAGTTATTCGGGTATTTTCGGGAGTACCGGGGAGTTACGGGAATTCGTATTGGGCCTTAATGGGCCATACGGGAAAGGAGAGAAAGGCCTCAAAGGGTGGCCGCACCCCTCCCCATGGGCCGGCCCCCCTTTCCTCCTTTTCCTTCTTCTCCTTCCTTGTCCTTCTCCTCCTTCCTTTCCTCCTCCTAGTAGGAGGAGGAGGACTCCTCCTCCTGGCGCGCCCATAGAGGGCCGGCCGGCCTCCCCCCTTGCTCCTTTATATACAGGGGCAGGGGGGAACCTCTAGACACACAAGTTGATTAGTTGATCTCTCCCAGCCGTGTGCGGTGTCCCCCTCCACCATATTCCACCTCGGTCATATCATAGCGGTGCTTAGGCGAAGTCCTGCGTCGGTAGCAACATCATCACCGTCACCACGCCGTCGTGCTGACGGAACTCTCCCGTGAAGCTCTGCTGGATCGGAGTTCGCGGGATGTCATCGAGCTGAACGTGTGCTGAACTCGAAGGTGCCGTGCGTTCGGTACTTGGATCGGTCGGATCATGAAGACGTACGACTACATCAACCGCGTTGTGCTAACGCTTCCGCTTTCGGTCTACGAGGGTACGTGGACAACACTCTCCCCTCTCGTTGCTATACATCACCATGATCTTGCGTGTGCGTAGGAAAATTTTGAAATTACTACGTTCCCCAACAGTGGCATCCGAGCCAGGTTTTATGCGTAGATGTCATATGCACGAGTAGAACACAAGTGAGTTGTGGGCGATATAAGTCATACTGCTTACCAGCATGTCACACTTTGGTTCGGCGGTATTGTTGGATGAAGCGGCCCGGACCGACATTACGCGTACGCTTACGCGAGACTGGTTTTACCGCTGTGCTATGCACACAGGTGACTAGCGGGTGTCAGTTTCTCCAACTTTAGTTGAACCGAGTGTGGCTACGCCCGGTCCTTGAGAAGGTTAAAACAACACTAACTTGACAAACTATCGGTGTGGTTTTCGATGCGTAGGTAAGAACAGTTCTTGCTCAGCCCGTAGCAGCCACGTAAAACTTGCAACAACAAAGTAGAGGACGTCTAACTTGTTTTTGCAGGGCATGTTGTGATGTGATATGGTCAAGACGTGATGAGATATAAGTTGTTGTATAAGATGATCATGTTTTGTTAAAGTTATCGGCAACTGGCAGAAGCCCTATGGTTGTCTCTTTATTGCATAAGATGCAAGCACCAAATAATTGCTTTACAATTATCGCTATGCGATAGCAATAGTTGCAAGAGCAATAGTTGGCGAGACGACCATGTGACGACACATTGATATAGATCAAGATGATGGAGATCATGGTGTCATGCCGGTGACAATGGAAATCATGACGATGTTTTGGAGATGGAGATCAAAGGCACAAGATGATGATGGCCATATCATGTCACATATTTTGATTGCATGTGATGTTTATCTTTTATTCATCTTATTTTGCTTAGTTCGACGGTAGCTTTATAAGATGATCTCTCACTAAATTTCAAGATAAAAAGTGTTCTCCCTGAGTATGCACCGTTGCCAAAGTTCGTCGTGCCCAAACACCACATGATGATCGGGTGTGATAAGCTCTACGTCCATCTACAATGGGTGCAAGCCAGTTTTGCACACGCAAAATACTCAGGTTAAACTTGATGAGCCTAGCATATGCAGATATGGCTTCGGAACACTGAGACCGAAAGGTCGAGCGTGAATCATATAGTAGATATGATCAACATAGTGATGTTCACCATTGAAAACTACTCCATTTCACGTGATGATCGGTTATGGTTTAGTTGATTTGGATCATGTGATCACTTAGATGATTAGAGGGATGTCTATCTAAGTGCGAGTTCTTAAGTAATATGATTAATTGAACTTTAATCTATCATGAACTTAGTCCTGGTAGTATTAGCATATCTATGTTGTAGATCAATAGCTCGCGATGTTGCTCCCCGTTTAATTTTTATATGTTCCTAGAGAAAACTAAGTTGAAAGATGTTAGTAGCAATGATGTGGATTGGATCCGTGATCTGAGGTTTATCCTCATTGCTGCACAGAAGGATTATGTCCTTGATGCACCGCTAGGTGACAAACCTATTGCAGGAGCATATGCAGATGTTATGAACGTTTGGCTAGCTCAATGTGATGACTACTTGATAGTTTAGTGCACCATGCTTAAATGGCTTAGAATCGGGACTTCAAAGACGTTTTGAACGTCATGGACCATATGAGATGTTCCAGGAGTTGAAGTTAATATTTCAAGTAAATACCCGAGTTGAGATATATGAAGTCTCCAACAAGTTCTATAGCTAAAAGATGGAGGAGAATAGCTCAAGCAGTGAGCATGTGCTCAGATTGTCTGGGTACTACAATCGCTTGAATCAAGTGGGAGTTAATCTTCCAGATAAAATAGTGATTGACAAAATTCTCTAGTCACCATGACCAAGTTAGTAGAACTTCGTGATGAACTATAATATGCAAGGGATAACGAAAACAATTCCCAAGCTCTTCACGATGCAAAAATCGGCGAAGGTAGAAATCAAGAAAAACATCAAGTGTTGATGGTTGACAAGACCACTAGTTTCAAGATAAAGGGCAAAGGGAAGAAGGGGAACTTCAAGAAGAACGGCAAACAAGTTGCTACTCAAGTGAAGAAACCCAAGTCTGAACCTAAGCCTGAGACTAAGTGCTTCTACTGCAAAGGGACTGGTCACTAGAAGCGGAACTACCCCAAGTATTTGGTGGATAAGAAGGATGGAAAAGTGAACAAAGCTATATTTGATATACATGTTATTGATGTGTACATTACTAGTGTTTATAGCAATCCCTCGGTATTTGATACTGGTTCAGTTGCTAAGAGTAGTAACTCGAAATGGGAGCTGCAAAATAAACAAAGACTAGTTAAGGGTGAAGTGATGATGTGTGTTGGAAGTGGTTCCAAGATTGATATGATCATCATCGCACACTCCCTATACTTTCGGGATTAGTGTTGAACCTAAATAAGTGTTATTTGGTGTTTGCGTTGAGCATGAATATGATTTGATCATGTTTATTGCAATACAGTTATTCATTTAAGTAAGAGAATAGATTGTTGTTCTGTTTACATGAATAAAACCTTATATGGTTACACACCCAATGAAAATGGTTCGTTAGATCTCGATCGTAGTGATACACATATTCATAATATTGAAGCCAAAAGATACAAAGTTAATAATGATAGTGCAACTTATTTGTGGCACTGCCGTTTAGGTCATATTGGTGTAAAGCGCATGAAGAAACTCCATGCCGATGGGCTTTTGGAATCACTTGATTATGAATCATTTTGATGCTTGCGAACCATGCCTCATGGGCAAGATGACTAAGACTCCGATCTCCGGAACAATGGAGCGAACAACTGACTTATTGGAAATAATACATACTGATGTATGCAGTCCGATGAGTGTTGAGGCTCGCGGCGGGTATCGTTATGTTCTGACCTTCATAGATGATTTGAGCAGATATGGGTATATCTACTTGATGAAACATAAGTCTGAAACATTTGAAAAGTTCAAAGAACTTTAGAGTGAAGTGGAAAATCATCGTGACAAGAAAATAAAGTTTCTACGATCTGATCGCAGAGACAAATATTTGAGTTATGAGTTTGGTCTTCAATTAAAACAATGTGGAATAGTTTCACAAAATCGTGCCACCTGGAACACCACAGTGTAATGGTGTGTCCGAACATCATAACCGTACTTTATTAGATATGGTGCAATTTATGATGTCTCTTACCGATTTACCACTATCGTTTTGGGGTTATGCATTAGAGTAAGCTACATTCACATTAAATAGGGCACCATCTAAATCCGTTGAGACGACACTGTATGAACTATGGTTTGGCAAGAAACCTAAGCTGTCATTTCTTAAAGTTTGAGGTTGCAATGCTTATGTGCAAAAGTGTCAACCTGATAAGCTCAAACCCAAACCGGAGAAGTGCATCTTCATAGGATACCAAAAAGAAAATGTTGGGTACACCTTCTATCACAAATCCGAAGGCAAGATATTCTTTGCTGAGAATGGATCCTTTCTAGAGAAGGAGTTTCTCTCGAAAGAAGTGAGTGGGAGGAAAGTAGAACTTGATGAGATAACTGTACCTGCTCCCTTATTGGAAAGTAGTTCATCACAGAAATCTGTTCCTGTGACTACTACATCAATTAGTGAGGAAGCTAATGATGATGATCATGTAACTTCAAATCAAGTTACTACCGAACCTCGTAGGTAAACCAGAGTGAGATCCGCACCAGAGTGGTACGGTAATCCTGTTCTGGAGGTCATGTTACTTGACCATGACGAGCCTGCGAACTATGAGGAAGTGATGATGAGCCCAGATTCCGCGAAATGGCTTGAGGCCATGAAATCTGAGATGAGATCCATGTATAAGAACAAAGTATGGACTTTGATTGACTTGCCCAAAGATCGGCGAGCCATTGAGATTAAATGGATCTTCAAGAGGAAGACGGACGCTGATAGTAGTGTTACTATCTACAAAGCTAGAATTGTCGCAAAAGGTTTTTGGCAAGTTCAAGGTGTTGACTACGATGAGAGTTTCTCACTCGTATCTATGCTTAAGTCTGTCTGAATCATGTTAGCAATTGCCACATTTTATGAAATCTGGCAAATGGATAAAAAAACTACATTCCTTAGTGGATTTATTAAAGAAGAGTTGTATATGATGCAACAAGAAAGTTTTGTCAGTCCTAAAGGTGCTAACAAAATATGCAAGCTCCAGCGATCCATCTATGGACTGGTGCAAGCATCTCAGAGTTGGAATATATGCGTTGATAAGTTGATCAAAGCATATAGTTTTATACAGACTTGAAGTGAAGCATGTATTTACAAGAAAGTGAGTGGGAGCACTACAGCATTTCTGATAAGTATATGTGAATGACATATTGTTGATCGGAGATAATGTAGAACTATTCTGCAAAGCATAAAGGAATGTTTGAAAGGAGTTTTTCAAAGAAAGACCTCGGTGAAGCTGCTTACATATTGAGCATCAAGATCTATAGAGATAGATCAAGATGCTTGATAAGTTTTTCAATGAGTACATACCTTGAGAAGATTTTGAAGTAGTTCAAAATGGAATAGTCAAAGAAGGAGTTATTTCCTGTGTTACAAGGTGTGAAGTTGAGTAAGACTCAAAACCCGACCACAACAGAAGATAGAGAGAGAATGAAAGTCATTCCCTATGCCTTAGCCATAGGTTCTATAAAGTATGCCATGCTGTGTACCAGACCTATTATATACCCTGCCCTGAGTTTGGCAAGGGAGTACAATAGTGATGTAGGAGTAGATCACTAGACATTGGTCAAAATTATCCTTAGTGGAATAAGGATATGTTTCTCGATTATGGAGGTGACAAAAGGTTCGTCGTAAAGGGTTACGTCGATGCAAGTTTTGACATTGATCCAGATGACTCAAAGTCTCAATCTGGATACATATTTAAGGTGGGAGCAATTAGCTAGAGTAGCTCCGTGCAGAGCATTGCTGACATAGAAATTTGCAAAATACATACGGATCTGAATGTAGCAGACCCGTTGACTAAACTTCCCTCACAAGCAAAACATGATCACACCTTAGTACTCTTTTGGTATTAATCACATAGCGATGTGAACTAGATTATTGACTCTAGTAAACCCTTTGGGTGTTGGTCACATGACGATGTGAACTATGGGTGTTAATCACATGGTGATGTGAACTATTGATGTTAAATCACATGGCGATGTGAACTAGATTATTGACTCTAGTGCAAGTGGGAGACTGAAGGAAATATGCCCTAGAGGCAATAATAAAGTTATTATTTATTTCCTTATATCATGATAAATGTTTATTATTCATGCTAGAATCGTATTAACCGGAAACACAATACATGTGTGAATACATAGACAAACAGTATGTCACTAGTATGCCTCTACTTGACTAGCTCGTTGAATCAAAGATGGTTAAGTTTCCTAGCCATAGACATGAGTTGTCATTTGATTAACGAGATCACATCATTAGAGAATGATGTGATTGACTTGACCCATTCCGTTAGCATAGCACTTGATCGTTTAGTTTGTTGCTATTGCTTTCTTCATGACTTATACATGTTCCTATGACTATGAGATTATGCAACTCCCGTTTGCCGGAGGAACACTTTGTGTGCAACCAAACGTCACAACGTAACTGAGTGATTATAAAGGTGCTCTACAGGTGTCTCCGAAGGTACTTGTTGGGTTGGCGTATTTCGAGATTAGGATTTGTCACTCCGATTGTCGGAGAGGTATCTCAGGGCCCACTCGGTAATGCACATCACTATAAGCCTTGCAAGCATTGCAACTAATGAGTTAGTTGCGGGATGATGTGTTACGGAACGAGTAAAGAGACTTTCCGGTAACGAGATTGAACTAGGTATTGAGATACCGACGATCGAATCTCGGGAAAGTAACATACCGATGACAAAGGGAACAACGTATGTTGTTATGCGGTTTGACCGATAAAGGTCTTCGTAGAATATGTGGGAGCCAATATGAGCATCCAGGTTCCACTGTTGGTTATTGACCGGAGACGTGTCTCGGTCATGTCTACATAGTTCTCGAACCCGTAGGGTCCACACGCTTAAAGTTCGATGACGGTTATATTATGAGTTTCTGTGTTTTGATGTACCGAAGGAGTTCGGAGTCCCGGATGAGATCGGGGACATGACGAGGAGTCTCGAAATGGTCGATACGTAAAGATCGATATATTGGACGACTATATTCGGACATCGGAAAGGTTCCGAGTTATTCGGGTATTTTCGGGAGTACCGAGGAGTTACGGGAATTCGTATTGGGCCTTAATGGGCCATATAGGAAATGAGAGAAAGGCCTCAAAGGGTGGCCGCACCCGTCCCCATGGGCCAGCCCCCTTTCCTCCTTCTCCCTCCTTCTCCTTCTCCTCCTTCATTTCCTCCTCCTAGTAGGAGTAGGAAAGGGGAGTCCTACTCCTACTAGGAGGAGGACTCCTCCTCCTGGAGCGCCCATAGAGGGCCGGCCGGCCTCCCCCTTGCTCCTTTATATACAGGGGCAGGGGGGCACCTCTAGACACACAAGTTGATCAGTTGATCTCTCGCAGCCGTGTGCGGTGCCCCCTCCACCATATTCCACCTTGGTCATATCGTAGCGGTGCTTAGGCGAAGCCCTGCGTCGGTAGCAACATCATCACCGTCACCACGCCGTCGTGCTGACGGAACTCTCCCCTGAAGCTCTGCTGGATCGGAGTTCGCTGGACGTCATCGAGCTGAACGTGTGCTGAACTCAGAGGTGTCGTGCGTTCGGTACTTGGATCGGTCGGATCATGAAGACGTACAACTACATCAACCGCGTTGTGCTAACGCTTCCGCTTTCGGTCTATGAGGGTACGTGGACAACACTCTCCCCTCTCGTTGCTATACATCACCATGATCTTGCGTGTGCATAGGAAAATTTTGAAATTACTACGTTCCCCAACACCGGGCCCACTCCCGGTGATGACCGTAGTTTGAGGAGTTCGTGTATTCACTATGTGTTAATGCCTTATTCCGGTTCTCTATTAAAAGGAGGCCTTAATATCCCTTAGTTTCCAATATGGACCCCGCTGCCATGGGAGAGTAGGACAAAATATGTCATGCAAGTTCTTTTAATAAAGCACGTATGACTATTTACGAAATACATGCCTACATTTATCTATGAACTGGACCTAGTGTCGTATCGCCCTAGGTTATAACTATCTCATGATGAATATCATCCAACAAGTCACCGATCCAATGCCTACGAATTTATCCTTATTGTTTCTGCTAAGTTACTACTGCTATCATCACTGTTACACTTGTTACAAACTACTGCTATTACTGTTACTGTTACTGTTACTGCTGTCACTACTATCAAAACTATCAAACTACTTTGCTTCTCATCATATTGCTGCAGATAATTAATCTCCAAGTGTGGTTGAATTGACAACTCAGCTACTAATACGTTCAAATATTCTTTGGCTCCCCTTGTGTTGAATCTATTAATTTGGGTTCAATACTCTACCCTAAAAAACTATTGCGATCCCCTATACTTGTGGGTTATCAACTGCTCCGGCCATCTCTCACCAAGTCTCGGGTACAGGCAGGTGCGCTAGGACCCCCTCTTTCCATCTATCCCTCTCATATCGGCCGCCGATCCCTCCTCGCCGGAGAGAGCTCCGGCGAATCGCCGCTGTCTCTGTTTCCCTCACCCCCTCTCCCAAACCTGACCCGCGGGGGCCCACTGTTAGCCACTCAGCCATAGCCGAAGCGGTATGAGTGGTGGCGCCCTGCGGGAATACGTCTTCGACGTCACCCCCTGGTTTTCTTTTATTTGAATTTAATTCAAATATTTTGACCAGCAACTTTGACTGGCCATAACTTTTAAACCATAAGTCCAAATGAATTGATTATTTTTGCTTTGTGTTTGTATTGGAATATTCTAGCAGCACAACAATTTGGAGATTTTCTATGCTTCCTAGAATTTCTCATGAATTTTAGAATGGTTCTTGATATTTTATTTTTCTATTTTAAATTGTTTTCAGAGGGATAAGCTTGTCTTGAAGAGAACCAGGAGGAGTGTGAACCTCCTCTGCACTAAGGCAAGCCACACCAACATTTGCATGGTGTCATTTCAATATTTATGATTTTTCCAACTTGAATAT
This sequence comes from Triticum aestivum, assembly GCF_018294505.1. Lineage (NCBI taxonomy): Eukaryota > Viridiplantae > Streptophyta > Magnoliopsida > Poales > Poaceae > Triticum > Triticum aestivum. The sequence continues at coordinate 181,736,835 of NC_057797.1, read as the reverse complement.
GAGTTATTTCATGCACTTAATTATTTAAATGAATATTGCTTATGCTAGTTACTTTGTCATGGTTGAAATGCTTAGTTTAACTGTGTTTGAATGCATGGACTGGTATGAGGCAGTATAAGTAGTTTTGATTGCGTGGTTATGCTTTGGATATGGTCGGTAGCATTTTCTTTATGTGAGTTATTGATTTTAATATATTATGACATAACTAAAAATGATGAGTGTTAAAAACCAGTGAAGTGAAATCAGTGAAGTTAAGTGATGACTAGTGCAAGTAGAAAACTTTGATGATGTTGATCTGTTTACTTTAAGTGATATGTGATGCATGTCGAATAGTTGCTTTTTCACGGCATATTGTGACTCGAGTTATTTTCATGTCAAGTTAAAATTGATGTTAATTCAACTTGAACATAATGCTGATCTTGTCATGGTGCCACTGAATCGAGTTTTTCCCAGTGCAACCACATTTGACTTTATGGGAAGGCCATTATTCGGTCCGTTGTCATGCCTCTGGTCGGTACCTCCAATGAGGGAAGGTTATGGGCGTGTGGTACCCGGCCCGGTAAGTAGACATAACCTTGTGTGCCCGTTGTTGTTATGGTACCTTGTCCCCATTTGGGACCATTGATTTGTTTTGCCATGACGGTGGCTGTTGGATGTCTTAGACATCGGGGCCACCCATGACTTAGCCCAGAGGGGAGTTGGTCGGAGTGGCTGGGAGAGTTTCATGGAAATGGGAGGGTTCTGTCAGAATGCCGTTGGCCCACCCGAATGGGAGTGCGAGGCCATGGATTCCGTAATGTGGATACAGTGTGCTAACCTCTGCAGACTGTTTACATAATCTATCGATAGCCGCGCCCTCGGTTACGGACATAGCTCGTGAGTAAGCCACACCATGGATCAACATGATTAAGTAATCTTGCACACTAAACTTATGCTCGGCACTGATTCGATGATGAGATTTGTGAGGCCATGAAGCTGGTCGTTATTGTGGGAACCAAAGTGTTGGTTCGTTTGTGATTCGGGCATGATCACTGTATGATGATGTTGGTTACGAGGTAACCCGTTTGGTAAGAGAGTCTGAGGGACTCGGTGCACAAGTTTGATTCACTTCATTAGTAGTATGTTATTGCATTCTTTTTAACTTGATTAATTATGATGATATTGTTTGCCATTATGCTTATGCTGGTTGTGAGCTTGCAAGTACATTCAATGTACTGACTTGGCGTGTCATGCCGGATTTTAGGAAGGTCTTACTGGATCGGAGTGCTTCCGAAGTTGGAGTTTTGTTTTCTTTACTTTCATGTTCAACAAAAAAAGGAAATAAATGAAAAAGATCATATGCTAATCTTATGGTAAGTAATGACACCATATAAGGAAAAGTATAAGTAGAGAATTTTATTGGAGATTGACAAACATAGCATTGGTCAATGATGCAATTCATGAAACAATTAATAAGGCAAGAGAAGATTCACATGCAAATACACTATCTTGGAAATCTTTTGTGATTGTGAGCCCCATCGAAATATTATATGCCAAAATTGTTGACGTTGGACAAGGAAGACAATGTAATGATTTATGTTTGTTCATATTCACATAGAAGTTATATTGTCATAGGTCCTTCAACATGTGGTGCTTGCCCCCCATCTTTGCTAGCCAAAAATTCCACACCAAGTAGAGATACTACTTGTGCATCCAAAAACCCTTAAACCCAAATCTTATTTTCAAGAGTCCACCATACCTACCTATGGATTGAGTAAGATCCTTCAAGTAAGTTGTCATCGGTGCAATAAGGCAATAAAAATTGCTTCTAAAAGTGTTATATCATTTAGTGTAGGAGAAAATTGAGTGTTGTACGAACTTGTGATGGCAATGAATAGAAGCGACAGACTGCATAATGAAGGTTGCTATCATAAGGCGCAATATAATGTGACATCCTTTTGCACTAAGGGATTGAGCATACAAACAAAAAGCGCATGGAAACCTCTGCTTCCCTCTGCGAAGGGTCTATCTTTTACTTTTATGTATTTACTTTCATGCAAGAGTCAAAGTTTTTCTCTCCATTCCATTTAATTTTTTTCTCTTTTGGCAAGCATCATGTGGTGAGGAAATATCTAGGCACATATACCCAGTTGGATATGGGTAGCATGAGTTATTATTGTTGACATCACCCTTGAGGTGACATTGGGAGGCGAGATTATAAGCCCCTATCTTTCTATGTGTCCGGTTGAAACATTTTGCTCATGTGTATGTAGTGACTGTTACAATCATAGAAGACTATATGATGGTTGAGTATATGGACTTGCCTAAAGACTCCGATACGTGACCCTTCTTGAAAAGATGATGAATTGTAGTTGCAAAGTTGACTGAGAACATAGTTTGTTGGTTTCTGATAGAGTTTATGCTTTATACTTTGATGTTGTGATGAATTTTTACTTATTCATGAGAAGTCTATGATAAAAGTTTTTATGTTAAAGTTTGTTGTTGTTATAATAATTTACATGATGCTTCTATGTCCGTATTTCGATTTTATCGACACCTCTCTCTCTCTAAGCATGTGGACATGTTTTTCGATTTTGGTTTTCGCTTGAGGACAAGCGAGGTCTAAGCTTGGGGAGTTGATACGTCCATTTTGCATCATGTTTACCTACTGTTATTTATAATATTTTTTATGCATAATAATGCTTTATGGAGTAATTCTAATGCCTTTTCTCTCATAATATGCAAGGTTCACACAAAGAGGGAGAATTACGGCAGCTGGAAATCTGGACCTGAAAAAGCTACATCAGGCTACCTATTATGCACAACTCCAAATTAGCTGAAACTTCATGAGGAAATTTTATGGAATAAATAAGAATTATTGGAGAGAATAACTACCAGAGGGGCCCCACCAGGTGGCACAACCCACGTGAGCGTGCGAGGGAGCCCAGGCGCACCCTAGTGGATTGTGCCCTCCTCGGCCCACCTCCAGTGGCCATCTTCTGGTATATAAGTCATTTTTGACCTATAATAAATAAGGAGAGGACTTTCGGGACGGAGCGCTGCCGTCTCGAGGCGGAACTTGGTCAGGAGCACTTTTGCCCTCTGGTGGAGCGATTCCGCCGGCGGAACTTCCCTCCCGGAGGGGAAAATCATCGTCATCATCGTCACCAACAACCCTCTCATCTTGGGGAGGCCAATCTTCATCAACATCTTCACCAGCACCATCTCCTCTCAAACCCTATTTCATATCTTGTGTTCAATCTTTGTGCCGGAACCTTAGATTGGTACATGTGGCTGACTAGTAGTGTTGATTACATCTTGTAGTTGATCACTATATGGTTTATTTGGTGGAAGATTATATGTTCAGATCCATTATGCTATTTACTACCCCTCTGATCATGAACATGTTTATCACTTGTGAGTAGTTACTTTTGTTGTTGAGGTCACAGGAGAAATCATGTTGTAAGTAATCATGTGAACTTGATATGTGTTCGATATTTTGATAATATGTATGTTGTGATTCCCTTAATGGTGTCATGTGAACATACTACATGACACTTCACCATATTTGGGCCTAAGGGATTGCATTGTGGAGTAGTTATTAGATGATGGGTTGCTAGAGTGACAGAAGTTTAAACCCTAGTTTATGTGCTACTTCGTAAGGGCTAATTTGGATCCAAAAGTTTAATGCTATGGTTAGATTCTATCTTAATACTTTTCTCGTAGTTGCGGATGCTTACGAGGGGGTTAATCATAAGTAGGAGGTTTGTTCAACTAAGAACGACACCTAAGCACCGATCCACCCACATATCAAATTATCAAAGTAGTGAACACAAATCAAGCCAACATGGTGAAAGTGACTAGATGAAATTCCCGTGTGCCCTCAAGAACACTTTGCTTATTATAAGTAACTATTTTGGCTTGTCCTTTGCCACAAAAGGATTGGGCTATCTTGCTGCATATTATTTGTCGTTACCATTACGTGCTCGTTACAAATTATCCTGCTACCAAATTATTTGTTACTTACAATTTCAGCGCTTGCAGACATTACCTTGCTGAAAACCACTTGTCATTTCCTTCTGCTCCTCGTTGGGTTTGACACTCTTACTTATCGAAAGGACTACGATTGATCCCCTATACTTGTGGGTCATCACATCTCCAGAAGAACTGTCAGAGGAGACTTTAGTTTCATAAGTGGCTAGTTCAACTTCATTGTCATCAGCAGCAGATTTTTCTTTAGAAACAACAACTTGAGGTTGAGAAGATGAAGGCACATTGGGATCAACCACTTGAGTCGTATGAGATAGTACATTCCCTTCGGTTGGCTTCTCCGTTGGTGAAGTAGCTTCAGATTCTTCGAGAAATTTGCAAAGCTTAAGATGAAGTAAATCAGTTGTGGTCTCATGAGCAGGCAGAGGTGGAGTAATGTGATCTTGGAAATCTTTAGCAGAAAAAACTTTGTCAATATAATCATAAAGTTCTTTGAGATTGATGTTCAGGACTTGTTTTTCATTGAAGAACTTGCGAAACAATTTCCAGAGACGCTTCTTATTCTCAGCTGCAATCATATGCACTATTTGGTTCGATTATTGATGGCATTTAGCTCAGTGGCATGATGTTCTTTCTCTCTGCGATCCTCGGCCATGTGCTGTAGTAGCAGCAGTTGTTGTGTGCAGACTGACTTCAAGCTGCGATGGGGTTTAATGAAATATTGTTTGCTCACACTGAGGCAGACATGGCCCATCGAAAGTTTTGTGATAATCATGATGGATTGAGTCTGGAGATTTACCTGAAGAGATATCTTCCAAGACTTGCAGGGTATCGCGTACTGGAGGAACTAAGCTTTTGTGACTCACTTCGCCAAGTAGTCTGTCTTCATGGCATGATCAACAACTTTCTGAATCCATGGTGCATAGACTTTGATGGTTTTTGGATGTTCAGCAGAGTCCTTCAATATACGCAAAAACATATCCTCAACATGAAATACATATCTCTCAGAGATGGCATATATAGCATTATGAAGAACATATGAAATGAAATTTTCTGAAATCATCCCGGCCAGAGGGAAAATGGTGTAGGCGAGAAAATGATATAGAGTCTGATTCTCGAAAGTCAAATGCTCTAGCTTGGGAGGACCACTGTAGTCAAGAATCTTTTCTTTGTCCATGGTGCATCAAAAGATTTCATCTGAAATAACATCAATATTGTGCACTCGAATTTCAGATTTGCCATGCTCAAGCCAAGGGAAATGAAAGTGTGAGACAAAATCTGTAGATGAGCATTTGATTCTTTTCCCTTCGGTCTTCCATTCCATGATCCATTTAGAAGTATCAGACTCATCACCAGACATGTACAAAGTTGCATGTAATTAAAGTATGATTTCTCTGTTCCATGGATGCTCAAATGTAAAGACATTTGTGAGGCAAAAATCTTCTAGATCATGCAGTATATGATCAAATCAGCCAACACTCTTCATAGCAGATAAGTCCAGGAACTCATGAGGAAACATCTTTCGGCTGTCATAAAGAATCCAAGAATAATAGATTGCCTGTTCTTTTGTCCAGAAATGAGGTGATTCAGAGGTGCGTGGCCCTTTATACAGACTCTCTTGAAAGAATTTGGGGTGAGTATTCCGATTGAAAAGTGGCCCTTTGGCACCAACACCAGTCGACAACAAAGGCATTTGTTCATGAGGATAAGGATATTTAAGTTCATCATGACTGAAATCAGTTCATCTCTATATACAACGGAGTATGTATGACGAGCAGAAACTGATCTATTTGCAGCCGGAACATCATCTGAAATTCTTCGTGTTGTGTCGATTGACAATTGCAGTTGAGATGGAGCAGATGGCACAACTGTAGGGGCTGCAGACATAGGGGGCAACGGAGCAGATTCCTTTTCAGTATGCACTGGAGGCGGTTGGGATTTATCTTCGGGAATTTGGCATTGTTGTTTAGTTGGAGGAACCGAAACAGTTGGTGAAGCACGAGCAGGTGAAGCTTGGGGTTCGGAGTGAAGGGTTTCAACTTCTTCAGAAGCAACTTGCTGTGGTGGAATAAAAGCTCTAACAGAGGAGGCCACATGCACTGGTTCAGTTGGCCTTGGCGAGGGAGGTGCATCAGTAGTTTGAGTAGTGGGTTGCGAAGGAATTACTGGTTTAGGAGATCTTTCCTTCTGAGGCTGTGTTTCAGCATGGTCAGTTGACATTTCTGTCGTAATAGGAGGAGCACTTTTCATCGCAGTTTTCTTTCGCGTTTTGACTCTCCTGGAACAGTGTTATAATTGTCATGAGAGATATACTGAGTTGAATTTGCGTATGGTTGTCTGCCTTGTTTCCTTTTCTCCGGGGCATCTTCTTCTTGCTCATTTGCATCTTGCTTGGGTCTCTTTCTTTTGCTGGTTGATGGGCCTACCGTTGGGCCCTTTGCATTCGGAGCCTTTGACTCATCTGTTGTACCAAAGATTACCTCTTCTTCATCGACCATGCTCATTGGTCGAGCAGAATCTTCAACAAATTGCATGTACCTATGAAAGAGAATAGAATCGAGGGAAAATGGGGATAGAGTTACAAATGCTCACAGCGAAGATTTTTTGAGCGAAAACGTTTTGAAGAAGAATTAGATGCACACCTTGAGAAATGTTTCGAAAGAAAGAAATGTATAGAACGAACTAGTAGGTCCTAAGAATATACTAGTCAGCGTGCCAAGCATTCCATTCGTGTGAGACATAACACAAACCCTAGATCTAAAATATTTTGGATGCGAGGGACAGCTACAGACCACTTCTGCACTAGTCACCTAAGCAGTAAAGATCTAAGATATGCAGTAAAATCGGAAAATTATAAACATGGATGAACTCAAACGAGAAGGACGGAAGCCCGAGTTTGAACTGCACATACCCTAGCTTGGTGCCATGCAGCAGCTACGGCGGTGCGGGGAGGAGGATGTCCTGCGGCGACGAGGAAAGACTTCGGCGATCGCTTTCCGTAGTGAAGCGGCAAAGGGATTGTCAGGGTCAAGCTCAAGGTGGAGCACTGCGGCGAGGGTTACGAAGGAGACGATGGTGAGGAGGAAAAGAAGTGAATGAGGGAGCAGGGTGCTGCGGTATTTATATGCGAGGGAAAATAACCGCACAGAGTGAATCTGATCGAACAGCCACAATTGAGGGACTATTGCAATTCAACGGATAGGATAAGGTGGCAGTTGATGGATTGCACGTGGCAATCGTAATAAAAGATCGTGGTCCTAGCTTGGGCGGGAAACCCAAATTTTGGGCAGCTTTTGCCAAAACAGATTAAAGTTCAGACCTATTCTTTCTCGTGGTCAAGGGCACCAGATAAAGTTTCAGTACCAGATGAAATTGAGCATTTATAATGGAAATCATAGACTGGAAGAGATAGAATATAGGGAAAACAGGTTCCTAGGCATTTTAATCAGACAACGAAACACAAACACTCGAAAGAATAGCTATGAGAGAAATGCATTCGACAAACACAAAGTCTTTTGATCAAGAGAAAGCTCAACGAAAGAAAATTGTGGTGGCGTGACCCACCGTATAAGAACTATATGACCCCAAGCTTCGCACAATTATCGTGGCACCTAGTTAGTCTAGTTCTTCGTTAATGTATTCACTCTCAGAAAGAAAAATTCACTTTTTCAAAAAAATTCAAACTCTTTGAGTGTTATGCACCCATTCCTTCTAAGATGTGGAAGTGTTAGCATGGGTGCGGAGTCTAGCTCACTGCACGTTTGTGAAATCCAGGATATTTAGCTCACACAGTAATGCACATAATCTTTTCTCATCAAGAGGCTTGGTGAAAATATCAGCGAGATTGTCTTCGGTCTTGATGTGATTGATGACAATATCCTCTCAAGCAACATGATCACGAATGAAATGATGTCCGATGGCAATATGCTTTGTGTGAGAATGATGCACTGGATTGTGTGCAATTATGATGGCACTCTCATTGTCACAATATAAAGGGATCTTCTTGACCTTGATTCCATAATCCTTCAGAGTCTACTTCATACAAAAAATTGAGTGCAACAAGCGTCAGCAGCAATATATTCGGCCTCAGCCGTAGAAAGTGATACACAATTATGCTTCCTTGATGACCAACACACCAATGATCTACCAAGGAAATGGCATGTTCCCGAAGTAGATTTCCTATCAACCAAGTCACCTGCGTAATCTGAGTCTGAATATCCAACGAGATCAAACTTTGCTCCCTTAGGATACCATAAACCTAAGGTGGGGGTGTGAGCCAAATATCTCAGAATATGCTTGACCGCTTGGTGATATGATTCTTTCGGTGCAGCTTGATAGTGGGCACACATGCAAACACTCAACATAATGTCAGGTATGGATGCACATAGGTAAAGAAGAGAACCAATCATCAAACAATAGGCCTTCTAATCGTAATCCTTACCTTACACATCTACGACCAGCTTACCATTTGTGGGCATAAGAGTTTTATAGCCCTTCATTTTGGAATATTTCATTTTGAACTTCTTCAGGCACTCTTTCAGATATTTCTCCTAAGATATGAAAATTCCATTTGCCTGTTGACATATTTGCAGTACGAGAAATAACTTAAGTTCACCCATCATAGACATTTGATATTTCTCGGACATCATTTTCTCGAACTCTAAGCTGCAAGCATTGTTAGTACAGCCGAAGATAATATCATCCACATAGATTTGACATACAAATAGATCATTATCAATAGCACGAGTAAAAAGTGTGGGATCAATGTATCCTGGCTTGAACCCTTTGTCAAGAAAAAACCTCTTCAAGGTGTCATACCATGCTCAAGGGGCTTGCTTCAGCCCATATAGAGCCTTTTTCAACCTGAAAACTTTGTTTGGAAACTCAGGATGTTCAAAGCCAGGTGGATGTGTGCTACTTCTTGAGCTTGCATTGGTTTTTCCCTTAGGGTGATGCAGCAAAGTAGAGTAAGTATTTCCCTCAGTTTGAGAACCGAGGTATTAATCTAGTAGGAGACAACAAACAAGTCACCGAATACCTGCACAAACAATCAACAACTTGCACCCAATGCGATAAAGGGGTTGTCAATCCCTTCACGGTTACTTGCAAAAGTGAGATCTGGTAGAGATAGATAAACAATAAAGTAAATATTTTTGGTTTATAGATCGGAAAGTAAAAGATTTCAAAAATAGTAGATTGGAAACTAAAATTGTAGATCGGAAACTTATATGATGGAAAATAGACCCGGGGGCCATAGGTTTCACTAGAGGCTTCTCTCAAGATAGAAAATATTACGATGGGTGAACAAATTACCGCCGAGCAACTGAAAGAAAAGCGCAAAGTTATGACGATATCTAAGGCAATGATCATGAATATAGGCATCACATATGTGTCAAGTAGACCGACTCCTATCTGCATCTACTACTATTACTCCACACATCGAGCGCTATCCAGCACGCATCTAGAGTATTAAGTTCATAAAGAACGGAGTAACGCTTTAAGCAAGATGACATGATGTAGAGGAATTAACTCAAGCAATATGATGAAAACCCCATCTTTTTATTCTCGATGGCAACAATACAATACGTGCCTTGCTGCCCCTACTATCACTGGGAAAGGACACTGCAAGATTGAACCCAAAGCTAAGCACTTATCCCATTGCAAGAAAAACCAATCTAGTTGGCCAAACCAAATCGATAGTTCGAAGAGACTTATAAAGATATCAAATCATGCATATAAGAATTCAGAGAAGATTCAAATAATATTCATAGATAAGCTTATCATAAATCCACAATTCACTGGATTTCAGCAAACACACCACAAAAAAGTATTACATCGAATAGATCTCCAAGAACATCGAGGAGAACATGGCATTGAGAATCAAAGAGAGAGAAGAAGCCATCTAGCTGGTCATGTAATGTCGGTCCTGGTCGCTTCATCCAACAATACCGTTGAATCAAAGTAGGACATTGCTGGTAAGCAGTATGACTATTATCGCCCACAACTCTTTGTGTTCTACTCGTGCATATAACATCTACGGATAGACTTGGCTCGGATGCCACTGTTGGGTAACATAGTATTTAAAAAAAATCCTATGATCACGCAATATCTATCTAGGAGAAGCATAGCAACGAGCGGGGAGAGTGAGTCCATGTACCCTCGTAGATCGAAAGCGGAAGCGTTTAGTAACGCGGTTGATGTAGTCGAACATATTTGCGATCCAACCGATCCAAGTACCGAATGAACGGCACCTCCTCGATCTGCACATGTTCAGCTCGGTGTCGTCCCTCGAACTCTTAAACCAGTTGAGGCCGAGGGAGAGTTTCGTCAGCACGACAGCATGGTGACGGTGATGATGATTTTACCGGCGCAGGGCTTCGCCTAAGCACTACGGGGATATGACCGAGGTGTTAATTGTGGAGGCGAGCGCCGCACACGGCTAGGAACAATTGATGTGTGTTCTAGGGGTGCCCTCCCCACGTATATAAAGGAGGGAGAGGGAGGGAGGCTGTCTAGGGCACGCCCAAGTAGGAGGAATCCTACTTGGGCCCCTAGTTCAATTTGGTCCCCCCTTACCATATTTGGACAAGGGGGAAAGGAAAGAGGGCGGAGGGGAAGGAAGTAGGAGTCCTAGTTCATACTTTCCTTTTCCTCCTATCCTTTTCCTTTCTCCCCACGTGGTTGGACCTATAGGGGGCGCACGAGCCCCTTGTGGGCTGGTGTGTTCCCTTACTTGGCCCATTAAGCCCATATCTTTGCCGGGGTTTGCCCGGAACCCCTTCCGGTGACCCAGTATCACCCTGAACACTTCAAGTGTCCGAATATAGCCTTCCAATATATGAATATTTACCTCTCGACCATTTCGAGACTCCTCGTCATGTCCGTGATCTCATCCGGGACTTTGAACAAACTTCAGTACATCAAATCACATAACTCATAATACAAATCGTCATCGAACGTTAAGCGTGTGGACCCTACGGGTTCAAGAACTATGTAGACATGACCGAGAAAGATCTCTGGTCAATAACCAATAGCGGAACCTGGATGCTCATATTCGCTCATACATATTCTATGAAGATCTTTATCAGTTAAACCGCATAACAACATACATTGTTCCCTTTGTCATCGGTATGTTACTTGCCCGAGATTCGATCGCCGGTATCATCATACCTAGTTCAATCTCGTTATCGGGAAGTCTCTTTACTCATTCTGTAATGCATCATCCCACAACTAACTCATTAGTCACATTGCTTGCAAGGCTTATAGTGATGAGCATTACCGAGAGGGCCCAGAGATACCTCTCCGATACACGGAGTGACAAATCCTAATCTCGATCTATGCCAACTCAACAAACACCATCAGAGACACCTGTAGAGCATCTTTATAATCACCCAGTTACGTTGTGATGTTTGATAGCACACAAGGTGTTCCTTCGGTATTCGGGAGTTTCATAATCTCATAGTCAGAGGAACATGTATAAGTCATGATGAAAGCAATAGCAATAAAACTAAATGATCATTTATGCTAAGCTAACGGATGGGTCATGTCCATCACATCATTCTCTAATGATGTGATCCCGTTCATCAAATGAAAACACATGTCTACGGTTAGGAAACTTAACCATCTTGGATTAACGAGCTAGTCAAGTAGAGGCATACTAGGGACACTCTGTTTGTCTATGTATTCACACATGTACTAAATTTCCGGTTAATACAATTCTAGCATGAATAATAAACATTTATCATGATATAAGGAAATATAAATAACAACTTTATTATTGCCTCTAGGGCATATTTCCTTCACACGCTTCATCGGAAGGGCAATGGTGTTGATGTAGAAGCCCTCCGTGATCGAATCCCCCTCCGGTAGGACGCCGGAAAAGGCCCCTAGATGGGATCTCACAGGTACAGAAGGTTTTGGCGGTGGAAAAGTGTTTTCATGGCTCTCCCTGTTGGTTTTGGGATATATGAGAATATATAGGCGAAGAAACTAGGTCGGTGGAGTCATGAGGGGCCCACAAGGGTGGGGGTGCACCCTCTGTCCTTGTGGTCGCCTCGTGGCTTCTCTGACTTGCACTCCAAGTCCTCTAGATGTCTTCTGGTCCAAGAAAAATCATCGCGAAAGTTTTATTTCGTTTGGACTTCGTTTGATATTCCTTTTCTGCGAAACTCTAAAACAAGGGGAAAACAGAAACTTGCACTGGGCTCTAGGTTAATAGGTTAGTTCCAAAAATAATATAAAATATCATATTAATGCATATAAAACATCCAAAACAGTAATATAATAGCATGGAACAATCAAAAATTATAGATACGTTGGAGACATGTCATTGTGTAACATATAGTTCCTCGTCAATTTCACCATTGAGGAAAGCACTTTTTACATCCATTTGATAAAGCAAGATATCATTGTAATTCGCATAAGAGAGAAGAATACAAAGTGCCTCAAGGCGTGCAACAGGAGCATATGTTTCACCAAAATCAATACCTTCTACCTGTGTATACCCTTGAGAAACAAGATGTGCTTTGTTTCTCACCACAATGCCATTTTCGTCTTGCTTATTGCGGAAAATCCATTTTGTGCCGATGATATTGTGCTTCTTAGGATTTAGTTTGTCAACCAATTCCCACACATCATTCATTTGGAATTGCACCAACTCCTCTTGAATAGAATTCATCCAATCTGGATCATTCATGGCTTCTTCATACTTGGTGGGTTCTGCCAATGACATAAAGGAGAAACTGCCACAGTAGTTAGCTAAACGAGTGCATGAAAAAGTTGTGGGTCGATAACCTGGATTCTCAAGTTCATTGAGAATTTAATGAAGGATCAACTCGATTTGCCACTTGTGGATGAGGATTTTCATCTTGATGATCATCATCATTTTCATCAGCATCAGCATTTGTATTGTCATTCCCTTCAGGATTGCCATTTTGATTGGCATTTGGAATTTGATTGCCATTTTCATTTGGAGTGGCATTTTCTTTGACAGTGGCTTGGCGTGTGTTCTACTTCGAGTCACAGGAGCATCATCATCGGAAGACTCAGATGCATTTTCTTCCACTGGCTTGATGCTCCCGATGGCCATTTGCTGAATAGCATCCAAAATCAGTGGTTCATCTATCACATTTGGCAGGTGCTCCTTTTGGGAGCCATTAGATTCATCAAACCGCACATTTACCGTTTCCATAACCTTCCCATGGTGAGAGTTATAGACACGTAAGTATACGAGTTCGATCCATAACCAAGAAGAAAACCTTCATGTGCCTTAGGTGCAAACTTGGAATAATTATTCATATCAAGAATGTAACATGGTGCACCAAAAACACATAGATAAGAAACATTTGGTCTCTTGCCAGTGATAAGCTCATATGAAGTTTTCTTAAGGAACTTGTGAAGATAAACACGATTGATAACATGACAAGCAGTATTAATAGCATCAGCCCAGAAGTGAATAGGAGTTTTATACTCACTAAGCATTGTTCTCGCCATTTTTATGAGAGTTCTATTCTTTCGTTCAACAACTTCATTCTATTGGGGAGTGTATGCGGCAGAGAACTCATGAGTATACCATTTTCGTCGAGAAAATCATCAATATGAGTATTTTTGAACTTAGTGCCTTTGTCGCTTCTGACATGCTTAATTCGCACTTCAAATTCATTATGGGCCTTGTTGGTGAAGCTTTTGAAGATCTCTTGGGTGCAGGTTTTGTCTTCGAGAAAGAATACCCAAGTGTATCGAGAGAAATCATCAACAATAATCAGACCATAATGACTGCCATCAAAACTTGCATAATTTTGAGGACCGAATAAATCCATATGAAGAATTTCCAGAGGTCTTGTCGTGGTCATGACAGTCTTTGATGAATGATGTTTCTTGGCCAATTTGCCAGCCTCACAAGCAGCATAGAGACAATTCTTGTCGAATTTTACATCAAGAATGCCACGGAGATGATTTTTCCTCACTAGAGTCTGCAAATTTCTCATACCTGCATGACCAAACCTTCGGTGCCACAGCCAACCTTCGGTTGCTTTTGCAAGCAAACAAGTTTGGACTGGGGGGCCTTAGAGAAATCCACAATATATAGATCACCTTTTCTAATTCCCTCGAAGACGAAGGAATTGTTAGAGGCCATAAAGAAAATGCATTTGGTTATGGAAAATAGAACTAGCATGCGTAGATCACATAGCTTGCCAACTGACATAAGATTGAATCCAAGAGACTTAACAAGTAAAACATCATCAATGGACTTGTCTCTAAATATAGCAATTTTACCTAGCCCATTTACCTTTCCTTTGTTGTTTTTGCCAAAAGTGATATACTTCAAAGGTGAAGCAGTTAAGTTGGGGTCGACAAACAACGACTTGTCTCCGATCATATGACGAGTGCATCCACTATCCATTATCCATTATGTACAACCGGAGACATAGTCCTGCAGAAGCATTAGGCTTTCTTAACCACCCACATCTTTGCATGTGGCTTCGAAATAGTAGAACAAGCAGGATATGATTTCTTTCGGTAAATTTAATTCACTACAAAAAATACACTTCCGTGATGATATGTGTTTGTCACAGTAGGTCACGTTTTCTGTCATGCATGTACATCCATGACAAATTTATGACAGAATGAAGATAGTCATACATGTGCTGTCGTAGACTTGTTCCATGACATTACCAAAATTATCATCACAAAAGTGTCCACTTCCATGACGATTAATCGCGTGTCATAGAAGTGCTTTCGTCAAGGGTGATCGACACGCGGCATCCACCGTAACGGGATGTCATTAAGCTATCGGGTCCGGTTTTGGATCCGATGACCCGCTAATAGCCACGACCAATGCCGATTTTCCACGTGTAAAATTCTCATTGGCCGATGAAACCATGCATCAGCTCCGCATTGGCACAGGTGTCACTCATCCAACGGTCGAGATGGGCCTATGATATGTTGGCACATGGATGGGCCCAAAAGTGGCCCATAAAGTTTAAATGGGCCGGCCAACTAAAGGCCCACAAGATTTAGCGGACCATAATGGGTCAGCCCAGCTAAAGGCCCACAAGATTTTTCAGAACATAATGGGCTGGCCCAACTAAAGGCCCACAAGATTTAGCGGACCACAATGGGCCAGCCTAGCTAAAGGCCCACAAGATTTTGCTGACCATAATGGGCCAGCCCAACTAAAGGCCCAACATTCCCAGTTAAGGCCCGTACGGCTAGTGTCAAATCGGACCGTCAATGGCCTGTCCTAAACTTATCATCATCGCGGCCCATGGTCACTTCTGGCCCGTTAACAGTCTACTAAGTATATGGGCCGAATTACGGCCCGGTGTATTTCCGACCTATTAAAGGTCCTGCTTCATTTGGGCCCATTTACAGGACATTGAAACTTTCGGCCCAGAAACGACCATGAAGGATTTGGGTCATATTCGGCCATGCCTGACATTCGGCCTGTTAGAGGCCCACTATAGATTTGGGCCACTTTTGGCCTGTTGTGATTTTCGGCCTGTTAACGTCGAACGAAATCCATGGGCCATATGTGGCCCAACGTCACATCGGGTGCATTAACGGCCCTAATAAAAATGACGATAATATAGCCCGATCGAACTTCCGGCCAATTAATGGCCCGTGTATTAGGTCGGCGCATTTATGGCCCGTCCGAATTTTGGCCTGTGAAAGATCTGCATCGTAAATGGGCCACCATTTCGGCCTGCTAAGACCAGTGGGTTATTTGGCACAATCAAGGCCCAATCTCACTTTCGGTCTATTAAAGGCCCATGTTTTTTATGGGCTCGGTATATTTACACCTGTAAACGGCCTATTGTTACCGAGGGGCCAAATTATGTTTAGGCCTGTTAAAGGCCCACTATGGGCACATGCCTACCAGAAAAATATGAAAGCTTATGTTGATTTAGGCTCAGATATTTTTAGTGGGATACATGCAAATTTCGGCCCATAATCATTTTTAGCCCAATTGGAATGGGCCCGACGAATGTTGGCATGTTGGGCTCCTATGAAGCTTTTGGTCGAATACATTACTAAGATAAACCTACACTATACCAAAATAGTGTCGTAATTATTGCAGCCTTTGGCAGCATCATAAATGTTGTATCACAACAAAATAAATTCCAACCATACAACAAAAGGCCTGTTGGCATAAAGTTTACAGTCCTTGCAGATAAAAGCACCATCAGATGTATAGAAGTACAAATCATTTGACCTGAGTGCTAATGTTTCAGGCTGTAGAATCTGATGGAGCAGCACAATCTTCACCTTTTTCCGCCATTGCTCTTGAATAACGAAGCGAATGTCTGATAGTCTGGTTTCAAAACCATTCATATCTTGATGACATTTGTCAACCACTATTCTTGTTTCCAAAACGACGTCCATTAGGGATTGGACTTGTGTCTGGAGCACAGATATATTACTCTGTCTAGCAGGAAGATTTTGTTCAGTAGGAGATTTGGACGAGGTTACCTTGACAACCAACCCAGAATTACGCAGGAAGGTGCTTTTTGCACTGTTAGTGGAGAGATACTGACGCACTACAGCAAGAGGTGACATTGTGCCTGTGGTAGCCTCGTCACCTTCAGGTGGTTGTGGTTGTTCAATCATTTGTTCCATAGTTCCTGAAAGTTTGAACTTGTAGAGCAGTGTACCAAATAAGTTACTAATGAGACAAAAACAAACAAAGTAGGTTACACATTTATACATAACTTATTTTGGTGAACTATTGTAATACATTAGCATGTATTGTAGTGCCAACTACATAATAAAATCACTTTCGGAACATATGTCCATGTAGCATGCCTACTGTATTGTCTATTTCCTCACATTCATTGACATCTAAGGATAAAGAGACATGGTTTAAAGTAGGATGAACATAGTATGACATCATTAATATCATGGGCAAACATATATAAAACAAACATGCTATTTTATCATTGTGTGCGCACGTGAACATAACAACTAGATTACAGATCAAGACCAAAAGAATATCCTTCATCTCTTTTAAACCATGTAAGGTGAAATGATACGTTAAGACAAATGTGTATAAAAGTGAACAGAGTAACTGACATTGGCTGCAAACCAAGTAGTTAAATGAACACATCACAGTACCAATCAATTCAAAGGCAGGAGGAGTAAGGACTTACAATAGTGGCTTGAACTAGTGTGCTCATGCCCTTCATCTTGCTGGTGTGGCAATCCTTGAAGATTTGCACTGCATTCGGTTCAGGTTCTTTTTGGTCCGCACAGGCTTTCCTCTGTATTTGGAACAAGTCAATATAGATACGATAATATGGCATAGAAAAAGAAGGAAGTAGCAGCTATTTACAAGAGGCTCGCAGTGTGCAATATAGCTACGAGATCCTGCTGTCTGTTGGAATTTCACTTTAGAACAGTTGGTATTGTTCTTCAAACAGTTAGCCTAGAAGAAGATACACTTGTAAGGCACATACATAAATACAAGTTCAATATGTGGTCTGATCAAATACATATAGCCTACCTGATACTTTGGATCAGACCAGTGTTTAACGAGGGTTGTCCAGTCTTCATCTGTAATATATTCCACTGGAGATGTTTTGGCGATTTCATTGTTAGCCTCGCCTTCAAAGTGAGATTTTATAAGGTGGTACCGATACTGTCGTAGAGCAGACTGAAAAACATGAGTGCATGCTTGTTTAGTTGCATCATCTTTCAGATCCAACTTGAACCTGATCTATTGAAAAAAGAATGTGAGTCTTATTAGGAGGAAGCTAGAAAGTATGGGATAGAGCAAGACAATATTACTAATTGCGATGTATAACATTACTTACGGATAAATGGTCAAGGAAGGTGTTAAACTGGGTATTGTCTTTCTCATTCCTGTACTAGATCCACGTTGGGAGGATACGTGCATGACACCTAACGGCAACGGCTGCCTCTGATACTAACTTAGCTAACTCTATAGCATCACGTGGCCTTTTTAAACCATCATCCACTGCCGGACTAATTTCCTTCAGCTGTAATGATTTTGCATTGTGAAGTCAAAACGATAGGAAAAAGAAATAAAATCCGCTCTTCAGAACTCATTCATGCATGATACTGACAAACACTACTCGGATGAAAGGCAAACACATGATGCAAGGATGGAATATGTATGAAAAACAGGATGGCGTGACATATTCACACCTATGATGTGGTAACTAAGCAGAAGGCATTTCAACAAATTAGAAGCACTGCAAGCTAGACACCATATGAAAGATGCAACCAATATCACTCTGCCAAGTTCAAACTGTATGGCGTTTCAACAAATTAGAAGCAGTACATGCTAGAAATCATATGCAAGACACAACCAATATCACAGTGGCGACTTAAAGGTGCCTTATCATAAGTGACTGATGCAGGATATGCAAGAACAGTAGTCTGATGTAAGAACATCGTGCGATCAGATATAGTATGTTCTAGAAATAGGAACATATGTCATATTCATAGGCATTATGTGTAAAGTAAGCAGATGCAATTCAACAAAGTTAGAAGCAATACAAGCTAGACATCATACACAACATGCAACCACATATAATAGTGCCAAGTTAGAGCAAGCACCTATGATGGTGGAGTAGGGGAGATGTGCTCATCATCTACACAGCTACGTTGACTATCTAGCCTTGCGTTGTCTTGCGAATCTTGTTGGGAGGATGGTGGAGTAGAATCTGTAGAGAACCTCCATTTCAGTTGCTTGGAAGGACCACCATCATCCACTGCCTTGCCAATTTCCTTTAGCTTTATTGATTTTGCATTGTGAGGTCAAACCGACAAGAAAAAGGAATATAATTTGCTCTTCAGAACTCATTCATGCATGATACTGACAAACACTACTCTGATGAAAGGCAAAATCATGATACGAGGATGGAATATGTACGAAAAAATGGACGGCTTGACATATTCACACCTACGATGTGGTAACTAAGTAGAAGGCACTTCAACAAATTAGAAGCACTGCAAACTAGACACCATATGAAAGGTGCAATCAATATCACTCTGCCAAGTTAAAAATGTCTCGTCATAGGTGGTGTTCATCAAACTAGAAGCAATACATGCTAGAAATCATATTCAAGATGCAAACCAATATCACACTAAAAACTTAAAGGTGTCCCATCATAAGTGACTGATGCAGGATACACAAGAAGAGTAGTTTCATGTAAGAACATGGTGTGACAGACAGATATATTCACACGTATCATGTGTAAGCTAAGCAGATGTAGTTTACACTAATTAGGAGCAATACAAGCTAGACACCATATGCAACATGCAACCAGATATCACACTGCCAAGTTAGAGCAAGCACCTTGGATGGTGGAGTAGGGGAGCGGAGACTTGGACCTTGTAATGCACTATCAGTACAAGGAGAATCAGTACAAATGCTCTGTTTATGTTGCTGCAGAGGACCACCATCATCGCCTTCCTTACTCTTCTCCTTCCTCTTTCTTGATTTTGCCTTGTCAAGTCAAACCCACAAAAAAAGGAATAAAATTTGCTCTTTAGAACTCATTGATGCATGATACTGACGAACACTACTTTCATGTAAGGCAGCCGCATGATAGGAGGATGGAATATGTATCAAAAACAGGATGGCGTGACATATTGACATGTATGATGTATAAAGTGTAAACTAAGCACAAGGTGCTTGAACTTGTTTGAATCAATGCAAGCTAGAAACCATATGAAAGATGAAACCAATATCACTCAGCCAAATTAAAAAGGTGCCCTAACAAATGTATTTGACCAAATTAGAAGCAATACATGGCAACAGGCTAGAAATAATATGCAATATGCAACGAATAAAGGTGACTCATCGTAAGTGATTGATGCAGGATACAGAAGAGAGGTAGTTTCATGTAAGAAAAAGGTTAACACATAGATGTAGTGTGTACCAAAAATAGGAAGGCATGTCATATTCACAGGTATAATGTGTAAACTAAGCAGATGCAATTTACCCTAATTAGAAGCATTACAAGCTAGACACCGTATGCAACATGCAACCACATATCACACTGCGAAGTTAGAGCAAGCACCTGTGATGGTGGTGTGGGGAATTGCGGTCATCAACTAGAGAGCTACGTTGACTATCTTCATTTAGCCTTGCTGTTTCTTGAGAATCATGTGGGGAGGATGACACTGCACTCTTTAAACGAGTATGGCGTCTCACAGTAACCCACTGGGGTGACTGTCTCATCATAAGTGATTGCCGAGGGATACAAAAGAGCATTAGTTTGATGTACGAACATGGTTAATAGACATATGTAGTATGTATCAAAAACAGGAAGGCATGTCATTATCAAAGGTATAATGTGTAAAGTAAGCAGATGCAATTTAACCAAATTAGAAGCAATACAAGCTAGACACCATATGCAACATGCAACCACATTTGACAGCGCGAAGTTAAAGCAAGCACCTGGGATGGCTATGTGTGGCAATTGAGATCATCAACTGCAGAGCTACGTTTACTATCTCCAACTGCTGACACTGCACCCTTTAGAGCGCTAAAACGCTTAGTGCTTATCTTCGAATTACACTGGAGCGACTTATGTCCTTTCTTTTCTGCATTCATCAACACTGCATCAGAGTCTGAAATACCCATGCATAAAAAACAATAGTGTGAGTATGGGTGAAGTGTGTGCACAATTAGTATAGTGTAAAGGTAGCAGATAGCAGGTCGGCGAGAAATAAATGACGGGAGACATATGGTAGCTCTACAACATGCATGGCACACTAAATTACTACAGGATTTGATAACCCACAAGTATAGGGGATCACAACAGTTTTCGATAAGTAAGAGTGTCAAACCCAACGAGGAGCTAAAGGCAGAACAAATATTCCCTCAAGTTCTATCGACCACCGATACAACTTTACGCACGCTTGACGTTCGCTTTACCTAGAACAAGTATGAAACTAGAAGTACTTTGTAGGTGTTGTTGGATAGGTTTGCAAGATAATAAAGATTACGTAAATAAAAAGTAGGGGCTGTTTATATAAAGACACAACTAAGTTAGTTTTAGTAATGAGCTTTTTGTTACGAGAAAGTTATTTGTCCCTAGGCAATCGATAACTAGATCGGTAATCATTATTGCAATTTTATATGAGGGAGAGGCATAAGCTAACATACTTTCTCTACTTGGATCATATGCACTTATGATTGGAACTCTAGCAAGCATCCGCAACTACTAAAGATCATTAAGGTAAAACCCAACCATAGCATTAAAGCATCAAATCCTCCTTATCCCATATGCAACAACCCCCTTACTCGGGTTTGTGTTTCAGTCACTCACGCAACCCACTCTAAGCGAATCATGAACGTATTGCAACACCCTACAGCGGGGATCCCTCATGCTTGCGCGACATGGAGAGCACCATAGGACAACACCAATAATAAAACATGCAACTCAAACCAATCACGATCATCAAATAACCATTAGGACAAAACAGATCTACTCAAACATCATAGGATAGCCATACATCATTGGGAAATAATATATAGTGTTGAGCACCATGTTTAAGTAGATATTACAACGCTTAAGAGAGAGGTTACACCGCTGCATAGAGGGGGGAAGAGTTGGTGATGATGGCGGTGAAGTTGTTGGTGAAGATTGCGGTGATGATGATGGCCCCCGATGGCACTGCGGTGCTATCGGAAGCGAGGGGGAGAGAGCCCCTGTCGGTGTCAAAACCGGCGGATCTCGGGTAGGGGGTCCCGAACTGTGCGTCTAGGCCGGATGGTAACAGGAGGCAGGGGACATGAAGTTTTACCCAGGTTCGGGCCCTCTCGATGGAGGTAAAACCCTACGTCCTGCTTGATTAATATTGATGGTATGGGTATTACAAGAGTTGATCTACCACGAGATCAGAGAGGCTAAACCCTAGAAGCTAGTCTATGGTATGATTGTTGATGTGTATGTTGTCCTACAGACTAAAACCCTCTGGTTTATATAGACACCGGATAGGGTTAGGGTTACATAGAGTCGGTTACAATGGTAGGAGATCTGAACATCCGTATCGCCAAGCTTGCCTTCCAAGCCAAGGAAAGTCCCTTCCGGACACGGGACGGAGTCTTCAATCTTGTATTTTCATAGTCCAGGAGCTCGGCTGAAGGTATAGTTCGGCTATCCGAACACCCCCTAATCCAGGACTCCCTCGGTAGCCCCTGAACCAGGCTTCAATGACGACGAGTCCGGCGCGCAAACTGTCTTCGGCATTGCAAGGCGGGTTCCTCCTCCAAATACTTCATAGAAGATCTTAAACACAAAGATAGTGTCCGGCTCTGCAAAATAAGTTTCCACATATTGCCATAGAGAGAATAATAATATTAACACAAATCTAATCTGCTGACGTATTCCGTGGAGCGACACGCCACGGCCAAGCCTTTATCAAAATCGTTTCACTATCCCACCTCAGCGCGTTATGCGAGGTGGTTTCCTTGGCACGTCTTGTCAAAGCAGAGATCGTGTCCCCTCATTACGGGATTCTCATCAATATGGGCGTGGGTAACCCAACCGCTTCTAGGACTCCTAGATCATAGGCAAGTCCAAACGGACACGGGGAGGACGCTTGATATCCACCCTCTTTAAAAAGGGGCAAAGCTTTTACTTTTCCCTCCCGTGCTCAATCGAATCCTTCCCCCGCCCCAAGCTCAAACACCCAAAGCTCAGGTCAGGTGCTCCGAACCTTCAGTCATGTCCGGATCCAGCCTTCAAGGCCGATGGATGCCCTCCTCCGTCACGGAAGAAGACATCAAAAAGTTGAGGGAGGCCAAGTATCTAACCGCCGAAATATCGCATCGGCTGCCTCCCCGGGGGCAGGCCGTCCCCTCTCCCAAACCCAACGAGAGCATTGTGTTCGTCCCCCACTTCCTCCGGGGTCTAGGTTTTGCACTGGATCCTTTCGCCAAGGGCTTGATGTTTTATTACGGGCTAGATTTCCATGATCTAGCTCCGGACTCCTTCGTGCATATCACGACTTTTGTTGTCGTATGCGAGGCCTTCCTCCAGGTTACCCCCCACTTTGGCTTATGGCTCAAGACCTTTGAAGTAAAGCCGACGGTGATCGAAGGGCAACATACAGAGTGTGGAGGCGCCTCAATATGCAAGATGACGGGAGATCCGTGGCCCAAAGGTTCCATCCCAGAGGTGTCTGCATTGTGGCAACAGGAGTGGTTCTACATCACGACTCCTAGAAGTGCCAAGTGGACGGCCGCCCCCGTTTTTCGCTCGGGCCCTCCACCACGAGTGATGTCATGGATCAGCAGAGGACTGAGCTGGGGTCCAGCCAAGGACGTGCCTTTATTGCAAAGCCGCATTCGAGATCTCTTCAACAGAGATCTCAGTTTGGTCACGGTAATACAAGTTATGCTGGTTCATCAAGCCCAGCCTTGCAAACGTCGGCCCCTTCGCTTGTGGGATTTCAATCCCGAGGGTCCGCGTGCCATTCAAAATTTTCTCGGCCTGACGCACGAGGATATGTATAAGTCATTCTTCGGACATCAAGTAGAGTGTCCGGAAATCACCGAGGACGTGGGCCTGAGCAGTAACCGCGCCCCCGAACAGGTAAAGAATCTTCCGGCCGAACATATTATCTTTCCTTCGTTACGAAGTTATTGAGAGTTTGCTTTTTCGACCACGACTGGCTAACAAAGGCGAAGTTGATTCGGTGTTCGGCCCCCCTCCCTGAGGGTTTGGAGAATCCGGTATTGGAAAAGATGCTCCAGACCGCACCTTGCCCGGATTCCTTGAAGGAAGATACCGTGGAGGGTAATGCGGCCGGACGCGGGCCCCCAATGCTGCCTATTCTAATCGAGGGAGCGGGCGTCTCCACGAAGGAAGATGACCGGAAAAGGAAAAGGACTGCGCCAGGGAATTCGGAAGCCGAAGCTTCCAAACGGGAGAAGAAATCTTCTACCGGGGGCCCTACCTTGGGGGGCGGTGCTGCCGCACAAAGTCCGTGGGGGGATCAATTCTTCCGGGAGTCGTAAGTGACGCGAAAACTTTTAATAGTACAGATATGCCATCTTTTTCTTCTGAGAAAATAACCACCGCATATATTTGTGCAGTTCGGGCCTTAGCCCCTCTCAAATGAGCTCGTCTTCGGGGGATCTTCTTCTAGAGATGATGGAGAGCGAGACGCCTTCTCCGAACTCCTCCGCTTCGGAAGCGGGCGACCCTGAAGTGTCATCGCGGAGGGCCTCTTCGAGTGCGGAGAGGCCAGAAGGTGATCCAATTGATCCTCGAGGCTCTCAGTGTCCGGCTCCCGAAGAGGGTAGACAAAAGAGTCCGGCGCCGTCTAGTGTGCGATCGGACATTCTGAGGGAGTTGGTGGGGCGAGAGGCCATCTCAGATGATCACCGTGTGCTGATGAATATGGTGATGGAGAGGATATCATCCGCCGAAAGCGGATTGCATGAAGCTTTTATGAGTCTAGTGAGAGGCTTTGAGGTACGTAAAAAGGAATGTGTAATAGTCCTGCACATGCTAGGTGTGCCCTGTGTAGATAGTAGCCCCTGAGACTCTGGTTGTCGTCGGGAATGATGACGAACGGAGGATCATATTCCCAGGTAATAACCATACTGCCTTTATGTGTAGGAGATGGAAGCTCCGGTGGCCAGCCGGACTAGCCAGTTTGCACGTTTAGAACGGCGGTTGGATGCAGCAGATGCCGACATCGAGCTTGTTAACAGAAGGCTTGACGAGGCGCAGGGTAAGTATCCTTGTCTGGTAAACGCCAAATAGGAAGAGTATGATGCCAGTGTTTTTAACATGTTATGACTGCAGATGGAGCAGCCACTATTGAAGCCTTGCGAGCGGAACTTGCCCGAGCCAAGGAACAAGCAAGATTGGGTAATGCGGCTGCTTTGAAGGCGGCCGAAGAGTTGCGAGCCGAGAAGGCCGCACATGGCGAGAGCCGGAAGAAGATGGCCAATATGGCCGTAGAATTAAAAGCCGCCGTAGACCGTTGCCTGGCTCTTGAAAAGGAAAACCAGGCGAAGGCATCGGACCTTGAGAAGGCTGCTGTAACAGGAAAAGACCTCCGCTCTGCTATGAGGGCAAAGAAGGAGGAGCTGCGGGAAGCTGGGGATATTGTAGCCGTGAAGTCCTTTATGCTGCAGAGCAAGTACGGAGATCCACTGTATGCCCCTCTGGATCGGCTGTGGAGTTCGGAGGATGCGTATATGGATTTGGCGGCGAGAGCTGCCGATGCGTCCAAGTACTTCAAGAGTCAGACGGACCGTGAAGTAGACCAGCTGTTTTGGAAGCAATTCCTTTCTCCCGAGCGCCCGCTTTCATTGACGGACCAATTAGCCGAATGGGCCGAACTAAATAGGTTGTTCGGACTCTCCATGAGGTCTGTTGTGGATCAACTATGGCCTGGAAGGTCAAAACCGAGCAGCTATTTCAGCTTGGTGCAGCGGGTCCTCGATGTAGTGCCGCGCATAAATGCGATGAAGAGGTCGGCGTGCATAGAAGGCGCACGGATGGCCTTTGCCCATGCTAAAGCATACTGGGCAGAGATGGATGCTACCACTGTTGCAGCGCAAGATTCGGCCATAGGTCGAAGGGCTGCTGAGCACTACTTTGAGGAAGTTCTTGAGGGTGCTCATTTGATAGAGACCCAGTGCTCAAAAAATATTATGTTTGATTGACATGTAATCTCATTGTAAGCGAAATGCTTTTTTAATTTTTATGAGGCTACTTTTATACTTTTGCCTGAAAATAATGTGATGCCTCTTGGGTGGCCGTTTATGTATACATGTGTATAACCTGAAAGATTGCAGTTGTCGGCTTCAACCCCCACGCATATAATGCGGAGGTGTTCACAGAAACACGCGTTCACGCTTAACCCAACGTCTTGGTCCTATTAAGGAGGTGATAGCGGAGCGAGCGAGGCAACCGGACTATAATGCTTTAACACTTTCACTTAGCCATAGGAGTTTGACAGTGGGGCTACTAGATAGCCCCTGGTGGCTCCGCACTCTCCCGATCCCGGGGTGCGTATATGCCTGGACGAAAAGCGGCCCTTCGTTAAGGCGGAGGAATTCTAACATTCCCATGGGTCATCGAGTGGTTGACCAATCTCACGCTAGATCATGACAGCCAGTTTTCGGCTTTCTCTACCGAGGCGCTCATCCGGATGAACCAGGGCACAATCGCAGTAGTTCTCCTGGTGCTACCTTAGCCGGTAAAGCGGAACGTAAGGCACCAAAACACAGGAGCCGGGCAAACCCAACATTTGACCAAAGACAATGATTCGGAGCTGATGCATATAGGGCCAAACTCGCGACGCCGAACACTTCCTAAGGTATTCGGTCTTTGTGGTATAAACCGGGCTTGAAGAATGGCCTTTGTAAGAAGCCCCTTGTGTCCAGGTACGTGCATTGTTCTAGCGTGGCCACATGCCAAGATGTCAGCATTCTTCTCAACGGTGGATATGTATCAACAAGAGACAGTAAAAAAGGTTTACGCAGGGTCTTAATCTAAAAAGAATCCTTGGGTCGGGTCCCTGCTGCACGTCTGCGCCTGTGTCTCCGTTGTGCCGTATCCTGGATGGGTGTAGCACGATGATCATCTGTAAAAGATAGGAATTTAGGTAAAAAGGTTGTCGTGCAAAAGGATAGTTTTCTAAAGAAACCATGTATAATTCAAGATAAGAAGAAATCACCACTCGTCTGCGTGCGTTGAGCCCCTTGTACTTTTGAAAGATAGGGGTGTGACCGTTTATTTGATATGACCAGCGGCACCGGATTTGGTTAGTTGTGTCTGAGGTCTTGATGACCTATTGGATGCTTTTGCTGGTCCGGGCGCCTTTAGTGTGCGGCTGCCAAGGCAGCCTCACTCTCTTCGGCGCGTAGAGATCGCTTGATACTTTCATGCACTGAAATGATGCCACGTGGACCGGGCATATTGAGTGTTAGGGAGGCATAGTGTGTTATTGCATTAAAGCGAGCGAAAGCTTCGCGTCCGAGTAGTGCTTGATAGCCACTTTTAAACGGAGCGATGTGAAAAGTTAAATGCTCGCGATGGAAGTTGTCGGGGGAGCCGAATATAACTTGTAGTAGGAGGGAGCCCGTACAATGAGCCCCTGGGCCTGGCGTTACTCCTTTAAAGGTAGTATTGCTATGGCGAATTTGTGTTGGGTCAAACCCCATCCCGCGGATTGTACCCTGATATATTAGGTTTAGGCTACTGCCGCCATCCATCAGGACTCGTCTGAAGTGGTATCCGCCAATTACTGGGTCTAATACCAGTGCAGCCCATCCTGCGTGCCGGATACTTGATGCATAATCACGATGGTCGAAGGTGATCGGTTGAGACGACCAGTGGCGGGACTTCGCGGTGATGGGCACTTGGGTATATTTTTCAGGGAGTGCCGCATTGTTTTTTCTCTTGATCACGTGTAACACGTTTACTGTTTTGACGTCGGGTCGAAATTTGTTTTGTTCCCCCTTATCTTGATTGGGAGGCTCGTCCTCGTCTTCACTTGGTGTATCTTCCCCTTTGTGTATGGCGTTAAGCTTGCCGGACTGCTTGAAGACCCAACATTCTCTGTGGGTATGATTAGCAGGTTTGCTAGGGGTACTATGGATCTGACATACTTGGTCTAGAATTTTGTTGAGGCTGGACAGTTCATCTCTGGTGCCTTTGGAGGGCGGCTTTTGGTTTGGCCGAGGGACTTTGAATCCGGCATTTACTGTCGTGCCCTTCGTGCTGTCTTCTTTATTCCGGCATTTGTTATTGCTGTTGCGTCGTGATTTCCTGTTTCCATCTCTAACTTCAGATGTACTGGGGTCACTGGTGCTGCATCTGGCTAGCCAGATGTCCTCACCCGCGCAGAAGCGGGTCATGAGGTTTGTTAATGCGGCCATTGTTCTCGGCTTATTTTGGCCGAGGTGTCTGGCGAGCCATTCGTCGCGGACGCTGTGCTTGAAAGCCACTAAGGCTTCGGCGTCCGGACAATCGACAATCTGGTTCTTTTTAGTAAGAAACCTATTCCAAAGCTTTCGGGCTGACTCTCCGGGCAGTTGAGTTATGTGACTCAGGTCGTCCGCATCTGGAGGTCGGACATAAGTCCCTTGAAAGTTTGCCCGAAAGGCGTCTTCGAGCTCTTCCCAACTTCCAATGGAGCTTTCGGGGAGGCCTTTGAGCCAGTGACGAGCTGGCCCTTTGAGTTTGAGAGGTAAGTACTTGATGGCATGGAGATCATCCCCTCGAGCCATATGTATATGAAGGATATAGTCCTCAATCCAGACCGCAGGGTCTGTTGTTCCGTCGTATGCCTCTATGTTTACAGGCTTGAATCCCTCTGGGAATTCGTGGTCCAGCACCTCATCGGTGAAACATAGGGGGTGTGCGGCACCCCTGTAGCTGGGTGTGCCGCGTTGTTCGGATGCTTGTTGTGTTGCATTGTATGCTGGGGCGCGCTTGCGTGGTCCATAGATGGATCTTGTTGCACCGTCCTTTGGGTGCGAGCCCTCGCATGGGTCGCGTGTTGTATTGTGAGCAGCGTTGAATGCCGTTCTGTGGTGGTAGAGGGGTCGTCTATCCGACCAGGTGGCTGCTTTGATATTTGGTTGTGGGAGGTCTGAGGCCTCCTCATCGAATTCGGGTAGCAGCTTCCGCTTTGGGTAGCTCTTGGAGGGGCGATTGTCGCCGTACCTTGCTGCAGTGTTGAGTATTTTGCTCCATCTGAACTGGAGCGTGTTTTGCGTGGCCTTGAGCCTCCGCTTCTGCTTTTTGAGGCTCCTTGCGGTGGCGACGAGCCTTTTACGGGCATTCTGCTGCTCCGAGTGCCTGTCCGGCGTTGTGTCGTCCGGACCATTATCATTGATAGGGTTTGTTTGTTCGGTTTGATTATCCGGATTGCCGTTGTCTAGCAGCGGTTCGCCCTGCTCCAGCGCTGGATCAGTGTGATCGCTATTTCTGTCGAGGCGGGATTTGAGGCGGTGCTTGCATCGCCGCTTTGACTGCTTTTCGAGGGAACAATCCTTCGGTGCGTCCTTCCGTTCCTCGCCGTCATCTTTGGGTGCGTCCACCATGTATACGTCATATGACGAGGTGGCGTTCCAGGGATCGATAGGCGCTGATTCTTCATCGTCTCCTTCATCGGCATCCATACCGTCAATGTCGTCAGAGTTGAAGTCGAGCATGTCGGTTAAATCATCGACAATGGCTACCAAGTGGGTGGTGGGTGGGTTTTGAATTTCTTCATCGTCCGAATCCCAACCTTGCTGACCGTAGTCCGGCCAGGGTTCTCCTGATAAAGAGAGAGATTTTAGTGACTTCAGGATATCGCCGAAAGGCGAGTGCTGAAAGACATCCGCGGCCGTGAACTCCATGATCGGCGCCCAATCGGATTCGCTCGGTAGGGGCGTGGAGAGTTCCGAGTCCGGAGAAGAATCCGGCTCCATGGAGTCATGAGCCTTGCAGAGTATGGGGCTGGTGTTCGGCCCAACCGCCGTTGGGATTGCAGCCCCCGAGGCAGCGTCCAACCGCCCGTCCTCAATCAG
This sequence comes from Triticum aestivum, assembly GCF_018294505.1. Lineage (NCBI taxonomy): Eukaryota > Viridiplantae > Streptophyta > Magnoliopsida > Poales > Poaceae > Triticum > Triticum aestivum. Next base: position 181,707,341 of record NC_057797.1, on the reverse strand, counting down.
CGTAGCCGGCTCCGAACTAGAGGTCGGAGCTGATGCGGGTGTGGCCTCCAAGGCACTGTTCGGTGGCAGAGCTAGATCATGCTCGTCGTGACGGAGCGGCGCGCTCGGCAGTGGTTCGAATCCGTCGAAGATCAAGTCCCCACGGATGTCGGCCGTGTAGTTTAAACTTCCGAATCTGACCTGAGGCCAAGGGCGTGGCTTTCGATCTGCTCTAGATGGCCAAGTGAATCGGCCCGCAGTGCAAAGCCGCCAAAGACGAAGATCTGTCCGGGGAGGAAGGTCTCACCTTGGACCGCATCGCCATTGATGATCGTAGGAGCCATTGAGCCTGACGGCGACGGCACAGAGGAACTCTCAATGAAAGCACCAATGTCGGTGTCAAAACCGGCGGATCTCGGGTAGGGGGTCCCGAACTGTGCGTCTAGGCAGGATGGTAACAGGAGGCAGGGGACACGAAGTTTTACCCAGGTTCGGGCCCTCTCAATGGAGGTAAAACCCTACGTCCTGCTTGATTAATATTGATGGTATGGGTATTACAAGAGTTGATCTACCACGAGATCAGAGAGGCTAAACCCTAGAAGCTAGCCTATGGTATGATTGTTGATGTGTATGTTGTCCTACGGACTAAAACCCTCCGGTTTATATAGACACCGAATAGGATTAGGGTTACATAGAGTTGGTTACAATGGTAGGATATCTGAACATCCGTATCGCCAAGCTTGCCTTCCACGCCAAGGAAAGTCCCTTCCGGACACGGGACGGAGTCTTCAATCTTGTATTTTCATAGTCCAGGAGCCCGACTGAAGGTATAGTTCGGCTATCCGAACACCCCCTAATCCAGGACTCCCTCAGTCCCCCTCCTTCTTATTCTTCCTTGACCTCCTCCCTAGATGGGAGAAGGGTTTCCCCTCTGGTCCTTGGTTTCCATGGCATGGGAGGGGCGAGAGCCCCTCCGAGATTGGATCTGTCTCTATGTCTTTCTGTGTTTCTGCATTCTCAGATTCTACCCCTTCACCGTTTTATATATTCCTGGAGATCCGTAACTCTGATTTGGCTGAAGCTTTAACACGATCTCTATCCGTATATTAGCTTTCTTGCGGCAAAAGAAGGGCAGCAACCGCCTTACGGGGTGGCCACGAGGGATAGGGGCGCGCCTACCCCCTTGGGGCACGCCCCCTGCCTCGTGGCCCCCTCGGGCATCGTCTCGCGTGGAGTTTTCTTCCCAAAAATCATATATATTCCAAAAAAAACTCCGTCAGTTTTTATCCTGTTTGGACTCAGTTTAATATGGATATTTTGCGAAACAAAAAACTTGCAACAAACAGGAACTGGCACTGGGCACTGGATCAATATGTTAGTCCCAAAAATAGTATAAAAAGTTGCCAAAAGTATCTGAAAGTTGTAGAATATTGGCATGGAACAATCAAAAATTATAGATACGACGAAGACGTATCAGCATCCCCAAGCTTAATTCCTGCTCATCCTCGAGTAGGTAAATGATAAAAAGATAATTTTTGATGTGGAATGCTACCTAGCATAATCTTGATCAGATATCTAATCATGGCATGAATATTAAGACACGAGTGATTCAAAGCAATAGTCTATCATTTGACATAAAAACAATAATACTTCAAGCCCACTAATAAAGCAATTATGTCTTTTCAAAATAACAAGGCCAAAGAAAGTTATCCCTACAAAATCATATAGTCTGGCTATGCTCCATCTTCACCACACAAAATATTCACATCATGCACAACCCCGATGACAAGCCGAGCAATTGGTTCATACTTTTTAACGCGCTTCAGCATTTTCAACCCTCACACAATACATGAGCGTGAGCCATGGATATAGCACTATAGCTGGAATGGAATGGTGGTTGTGGAGAAGAAAAAAAAGGATAAGATAGTCTCACATCAACTAGGCGTATCAACAGGCTACGGAGATGCCCATCAATAGATATCAATGTGAGTGAGTAGGGATTGCCATGCAACAGACGCACTAGAGCTATTAGTATATGGAAGCTCAAACTGAAACTAAGTGGGTGTGCATCCAACTTGCTTGCTCATGAAGACCTCGGGCATTTGAGGAAGCCCATCATCGGAATATACAAGCCAAGTTCTATAATGAAAATTCCCACTAGTATATGAAAGTGATAACTCAAGAGACTCTCTATATGAAGAACATGGTGCTACTTTGAAGCACAAGTGTGGTAAAAGGATAGTAACATTGCCCCTTCTCTCTTTTTCTCTCATTTTTTATATTTTTTTAATTTTTTGGGCCTTCTCTTTTTTTTGGCTTTCTCTTTTTTTTATTTTTTATTTTTCGTTCGGAGTCTCATCCCTACTTGTGGGGGAATCATAGTCTCCATCATCCTTTCCTCACTAGGGCAATGCTCTAATAATGATGATCATCACACTTTTATTTACTTACAACTCGATATTACAACTCGATACTAGAACAAAGATATGACTCTATTTGAATGCCTCCGGCGGTGTATCGGGATGTGCAATGATCTAGCGTAGCAATGGCATCAAAAAACGGACAAGCCATGAAAACATCATGCTAGCTATCTTACGATCATGCAAAGCAATATGACAATGAATGCTCAAGTCATGTATATGATGATGATGTAAGTTGCATGGCAATATATCTCAGAATGGCTATGGAAATGCCATGATAGGTAGGTATGGTGGCTGTTTTGAGGAGGATATATGGTGGGTTTATGGTACCGGCAAAGTTGCGCGATGCTCGAGAGGCTAACAATGATGGAAGGGTGAGAGTGCGTATAATCCATGGACTCAACATTAGTCATAAAGAACTCACATACTTATTGCAAAAGTTTATTATCCCTCAAAGCAAAGTACTACTATGCATGCCCCTATGGGGATAGATTGGTAGGAAAAGACCACCGCTCGTCCCCGACCGCCACTCATAAGGAAGACAATCAATAAATACATCATGCTCCGACTTCGTTACATAACGGTTCACCATACGTGCATGCTACGGGAATCACAAACCTCAACACAAGTATTTCTACTAATCCACAACTACCCACCAGCATGACTCTAATATCGCCATCTTTATATCGCAAAACTATTGCAAGGAATCAAACATATCATATTCAGTGATCTACAAGTTTTATGTAGGATTTTAGGACTAACCATGTGAATGTCCAGTTCCTGTCATCTCTCTAAAGAGATATAAGTGAAGCAAGAGAGTTTAATTCTTTCTACAAAAGATATTCCCACGCTCTAACAAATATAAGTGAAGCAAAAGCGCATTCTACAAATGGCGGTTTTCTATGTAAAGAGAAACAGGCAATCCAAACTTCAAACGATATAAGTGAAGCACATGAAGCATTCTATAAAGCCATACTCAAAAGATATAAGTGAAGTGCAATGAGCATTCTATAAATAAACCAAGGACTATCTCATACCAGCATGGTGCATAAAAGAAAAATGAAAACTAAATGCAAAAGACGCTCCAAGATTGCACATATCGCATGAACGAAATGAATCCGAAAACATACCGATACTTGTTGAAGAAAGAGGGGATGCCTTCCGGGGCATCCCCAAGCTTGATCTCTTGCCTCTCTTCCTTCTTCTCACATCGGGACCTTCTCGATCATCAAACACTTCATCCACACAAAACTTCAACAGAAAACTCGGTAAGATCCGTTAGTATAATAAAGCAAATCACTACTCTAAGTACTGTTTAAAACCAATTCATATTTTGTTTTTGCATTGTCTCTACTGTAATATAACTTTTCCATGGCTTAATACACTGATATAAATCGTTAGTTTCATCAAAACAAGCAAACTATGCATCAAAAACAGAATCTGTCTAAAACAGAACAATCTGTAACAATCTGTCATTAACCATACTTATAATACTTGAAAAATTCTACCAAAATTAGGAAAAATAAACAATTTGTATAGAAAGACAGTGCAAAAAGAATCAGAACCATTTGACATTCCAGTAAAAAATGTACAATCGCGCACTACAGCCAAAGTTTCTGTCCTGCACCGCACAAGCCAACAAGCATTGTAAAGATCCTAAGGGCAAACCTTGGCACATTATTTTTATAATACAATGGAATTGTACAAGGGGATAATTTTTTTTGAAAAGTTTCTGTAATAAAGATTCACAAAGTTTTCGTGAGCATGAACAAAGTTCAAGGCTAGCTCCCACTTCAACAATGCTTGTCTCTCTCAGTTTCACTTTCCTTTTTGAAAAAGTTTTGGGTTCCCCTCTTTATTTTTGTTGTTTTTAAACTATATGAAAGCACTCAACAGAAATAAATGACTCTCTAAAACTTCTGGGTTGTCTCCCTGGCAGCGCTTTCTGTAAATCCATTAAGCTAGGCATATAGTGCTCAAGTAATAAATCCACCCGGATCCCAAGGTATATGTCGGGGGCGATGCTGATTCCCGCCAACACCTATGGGGACAGGGCCCCTTTCGGTTCGGTGGGGGGCGGAGAGCGCACAAAGAGCGGATCGAGGCAGTGCACGCGAGGCGATTTTACCCAACTTCGGGCCGCACGGATGCGTAAAACCCTACTGCTGCTTGTTAGTGTATATTGGATTCTTGCTCAGGAGCGATGGACGCTGCCAGACTGAGCGTGGGAGTGTTCCTGGTGTTGAACGAGCCGAACTGGCCGAGCCTCTGAACTTCCGAACCTCGGAACCCCCTCTACGTTGCACTTGGGCCTCCTTTTATACTCTCAAGGGGTCACCGACAGGGGGCAACGTAGACAAGAAGGGTAAAAATGGAAAAGGATGCGGTAGGTGCAGCTACCGCTACTGTGGATACAGTGCACCCTACCTAACTCTGACGGCAGGGGACAAGGGCATTAAATGCCTGTCTGAGTCTCCTAAACAGTGCAAAAAGTGGCCGTTAGGAGTGTCACCGTTTGCCACGATGGGCTTCTCTTCATCTCTGCTTGCCACCACGTACCCCTAGCTGCACGGCCTCCCGCCACGTGTGCTTGGGAGAGTCCCAGAGCGACACGTTAGCAGGTGAGCTGGAGCGCGGGCACGAAGTGGGGGTTTCCCGCGGCAAGCTCCTTGCCGCGGCTGTCGTCTTGTCGCGTCCGGAAGCTTGTCGCTCGCTGGATCTTGCCGGGACGCAGGGCGCGTCGCGGCAAGCTTTCTTGGTATGCCTTGAGTGGCCTTCCCGGCAAGCTCCTCTTGCCGGGGTCTTGTCTCTTCCCGGCAAGATCCTCTTGTCGGGGCCTTGATTGGCCTTCCCGGCAAGCTCCTCTTGCCGGGGCCTTGGTTGACCTTCCCGGCAAGCTCCTCTTGGCGGGACCTTGGTTTGAGTACTTTGTTCTTGAATGGTCTTCAAGGGAACCACGGAGGGTCCTGGCGGTCACCCGGCAAGCCTTGCCGCGGGGCGCTGCAACTGCCCGTGCACGAGTTCGGGGTAATAGGGTACCCCTACTCTAGTACACCGACAGGAGCCCCCGGGCCTGGGCCATACACGGTGCCGAGCGCTGTTGGGCCAGGCCCAAAACAGTGCACGGGCACGCGCGGCCTAGGTCACGCCGAATCTAACTCCGCTCCCACCGCGCACGCCCAGAACGGCACGCGTCAAACGCGGCGTCGTGGGAGAGATCGTGGGAGGTTGCGTGGGGCTAAGCCCCCCAAGCATGCGTCAGGCCACGATGATGGAGACGGTTCACGCCCTCCTCCTTAAACGGAGGTAGGTGTGAGGGCGTGGTGCATTTACTGGACGGGGCCGGTGCGCAGTTTTCGGGACGTCCACTCCCCGCGTTCATGGGGCGGAGCGAGGCCGCCTCATCTGTCGCCTCAGTTCTGCATCCCCGCCACGCGGCTCCCATGCGCTTTGGGGTCACGGACGGTGGAGTGGGAAACTGGGCCGTCGCGAGCGGGTTGGCCCCGACTCCCTGCCCTTCTCGTGCCTTGATTCGCTGAGCGGGGCGGCCGAGCCTCCACCTCGCTCCTTTATAAGGAGCGGGATGGGAGCACAGAAACCCGCACTCTCTCATCTTCTCTTTTCTTCAGCTTCTGCTCCCCTTTCTCTCATCTGCCATGGAGAAAGGGAACCCGGGCCCTTCATCGGTGGCGGCGAGGGTCGCCGCCCGATAGCGCATCTCTCCCTCTTCCGCGCCTGTGGTGGCAGAGCCAGCCATGAGGGGAAGAGGGAGGGGGCGAGGTCGCGGACGAGGTCGAGGACGAGGTCGAGGCGCTCGGGGAAGAGGCGGACGGGGCGGCGCGTCAGCTTCACCTCCGTCGGCGGCTTCTCCCCCCACGGCGGTCCATATAGGGGACGACCCTTGCGAGTTCTTCGTCAGGCTGCGCCGGGCGCCTCGTCGTCGCCTCCGGCTTCCAGCTCCGTTTGCGCGCGCGATGGAAGTGGAGCCGCCCGAGACGCTGAGACTGCACATGAGGGGCTGTGGGATCAGCGGCACGCGAGTCCGCGTTGCATTCCCAGCCCCTAATGTGATGTATCTTGATCGAGGGTGGAAGACGTTCACCCGCATCCACAGCTTGACGGAGGGGTTTACCCTCCATTTTAAGTTGATGGAGGGCGATCTCCTCTCCGTCAAGGCCTTCGGGTGCTTCGGCACTCGGGCGAAGTGCTGCGTGGACAGCTCCGCCGACAACGAAGGCTCCTCCTCGAGCGAGAGCGACGAGGAGGGGAGCGACAGCGACGACGAGGGTAGCGGGCGGTGGGGTAGCGGGTCCGACTAGGCGTCGGGCGCCGCCTTGCGCGGCACCGGCGACTCCATCATCCGCGTCGCCGGCTTCTTGAACTCCCCGGGGTCGTCTCCTTGGGCGGCTGGCGTAGGGAGGCTGCGGAAGGGGAAGAGGGCAGGCGACAAGGCCGTCAAGCCGGAGTACGAGGGCGTGGTTCCCTCGACAGCGTGCTGACGTCCTGTCGCCCCGTCTTCGAGCCCCGCTTCCGGCGCCGCCGTCGCCGTCGAGCCTTCAGATGGCCCCCGGGATGTTCCCTTGGTGTCTTCTGGCACCCGTAGCTCGCCTAGGCACTCCTTTTGCCCTTTTCGCCTCCTTGACCTGCCTCCTGAAAAGGGGGACAGGAAAGGGATTATGGGCATCTTATCTTTTTAGTTTGTAAGCCTTCGGGCCTTAGCTGTATCTAGAACTTGTAATCCTCTCTTTCATGTTTTTCATCCTCTATGGACTGTACCTGAGTGGGATGTTTTTTAATGAAAGGGGATGCTTGCCGGGTTATTCGTCTCGTGAGCTAAACCCACGCCAAGGAGCGAATCCTTGGTATCCCTCGGACAGACATTTCATCCCCCGGCAACAGACCCTGCCGCCTTCCCACGTCGCTCAACATTTCTCACGCTTTTGACGGAGGCAGGAACGAGGTGGGTGCGGTCTCCTCGTTTCATCCCTTTGCTGCCGCGACTACGACCAAACTTGGCCCCGAGAACGAGCCCCAGGGCCTAGAGTCGAGGGAGCATGGCAGTTTCCAGGAAGAAACGCGGTTTCGCATTCCCCGGTCCCTAAGAGGATGCATGATGAGGGACGAAAGACTTATCTGATAGTGCAGCCCCCGGCAACTCTGGTTTGCCGTGGACGATTCTTGGCACTCATAGCCCCCAGCGATACTGGCTTGCCGGGAAGGCTTTTATCCTCAGCAGAGAACTTTCACGTTCTCGATGCCGGCTTCCGGCAAGCTGGTTGCCAGGAAGGCTTTTATCTTCAGCAGAGAACTTTGACGTTCTCGATGCCGGCTTCCGGCAAGCTCGTTGCCAGGAAGGCTTTTATCTTCAGCAGAGAACTTTGACGTTCTCGATGCCGGCTTCCGGCAAGCT